>NW_007252943.1:1473076-1479173 GCF_000164805.1 Carlito syrichta
CCACTCACCTCAGCCTCCCACAGGCGCGGGATTACAGGCTGAGCCACCGAGCCCGGCTCCTACTTAGTTTTATATCCTGTATTTTTGATATATCATGAACATATCCATGTTACTATAATATTGCTAATTATTCATGGTGCATTATATAGTAATATAATCATTACAACAATTACATCTTATAACAGATCATTTCTTTGAAAATGTTCTTAATGGTGGTATAATAGTCCAGACTAAATGGACATATTATATTTGATCATTTTCTCATTAAATGTATTGGTTGTTTGAAAGTGTCACCAATAGGTGGTTTTTCTTCTTTGAAATTTTCTGCCAGCCGGGCTCGGTGGCTCAGCCTGTAATCCCGTGCCTTTGGGAGGCTGAGGTGAGTGGATTGCCTGAGCCCGCGGGTTCGAGACCCGCCTGGGCAGCGAGGCCTCATCTCTACAATAAATCAAAAAATCAGCCGGGCGTGGTAGCGTGTGCCTGTAATTCAGGCTACTTGGAAGGCTGAGGCGGAAGGATCGCCGGAGCCCAGCAGGTCGAGGCTGCTGTGGCTGGGAGCAGCCACTGCACTCCAGTCTGGGCGACAGAGTGAGACTCCAACTCAAAAAAAAAAAGAAATTTTCTGCCATGAATTTTTCTTCTTCCCTCTTTCTTTTCTTGCTAATAAACTTTGAAAACTTAAAAAAAAAAGTCTCACCAATAGAAATAACTTCGTGGAGAACATTTTTGTCAAGAAGTCTTTGAGATAGTTATGTTGTGTCAGAAACATCATTTGGGCTCTGCTTCATGCTCAAAGAGGTGTAGGTATAAGGGGAAAGCTCATAAGTGACAGAGCAGGTTATAGGAAGACGGGGACATTGTTACCCAAAGAGAGCAAAACTCTGAGCATCTTCTTCACTTAAAACGTACTGAGGAACTACTGGAGAAGGCAGAAGTCTAGATTGTTTACAAAAGACATTTGATTAATATTTGCATCTCTTTTATTAAAAGCTGTTATTAAGGGCAACTGAAGTAAGTTGCTTATCGAATTACTCTGAAAGAGAATGGTGACCAGGCAAAGCACAACGGAGTCCCTCTACTTTGTTTAGCTCAAGTTGTACCCGCAAAGTAGATACCATATCTGTCTTACCTAGAACCTAGCAAACTTCTTTGCTTATAATCAGCATTTTATTGATTTGAGTGCTGTGTTCTGAATGAAGTTATTATTATTTATTCAAATCTAGGAACTAGAAAGTAAATCAGTCTTGGTTTTGTGCTGATGAATTTACTGTGCAGAGCCCATGTTGTCACTCTGTGTAAGACCTAGACCTTGGTTGCCCTCCCGAAATGCTAATACAAAGGGTGTTATAGTTACCTTTTTGGTATAAAGATGTATTCTTTGAGCATAAAGCCAGTGAGAAACTTACTGAAAAGACATAGATGCCTGCTTGCTAGCTAAAAAATGTATACATATTAGCCAAAATGACTATGATTAAACCCTTATCCAAGAGCCAAATTCTTGAGAACTAAGTTTGAGATAATTTATGTACATCTAGTATAAGAAGATACAAGAGGGTTTGACTTTAGTTTATTCTTTGTAGAAACTAGACTGTCATCTATAATGAGAAGGGACATAGAATTCAAGGATAGCCTAGAAAATATTAATCAAACTTTGCCAATCTTTATTTTTTTTTAAAAGGTGGGAATTTTGCCTTTTTCTGTATAAATCAAGTTGAAATGTTTCTCTAGCTAGAGTTGATGGCACTGCACCAGCTGCTTCTTTGATCTAGTTAATGGAACTTATATTTATTGCAACCTTCCCCTCCTCACTTCATTGTGAGACCAAGCTTGTCATTTGTAGGAGGCTCACAGGAATGGTCTGCAGGCTGCTTTACCCAGGTAATTAGAACAGCATGTATGTGACAGCTAGTAGTTTAAAGTAGTAATTCAGCTCTTTCTGGAAGGATTATTCACTCTTCCATTTACTCCTGTTTCTCTATTTGTACTGAATTTTACATGCCAATCCACAGTTAGTTTTCTATGCTAATGCTTATAATTGACTGTACTTGTTACATAATTCGAAACTGTGTCTTGAGTTGAAAATCCTTTTATCTTTTATTTTACTGATAACCAAGAAGCAGTTACATTTTCATGTTCTCTCTGGCAGCCTTTCAGGGATGAATCAATCAATCAATCAATCAGTCACAGGATGTCTCTATAATACTTCTTATGACATTCATTTGATGGCACTTGGCAGAACAATTAAAATTAATAGCTTAGATATTTAAACAAGCAGAGTTAGTCTTTGTTTAAAGGATATGTCTTATGGCTTAAAAATAAATTTTATTTTGCAAATGACTTAAAATTCTAGAATTTGAAAATACTACTTCTAATCAAGATTTTCTAACTTGTGCATTGATTTTCTAACCTTTGTGTCCTTTGGGATCTGAAAAAGTATTAATATAAAGTTGTACTTTTTACAGAAGCAATGATTTCATCAACTTTTAAAAAAAAGATTCGAATTTACCTATTAGGTTTTACATTCACTTTTTTGTAAACTTGAATGTGCCAAATTGCGTACTACAATGTATATTACTAGTCTCTCTATCTTCTTCTTCTTCTTTTTTTTGGGGGGGGGTTGGAATCTCACTCTGTCACCCAGACTGGAGTGCAGTGGCACGCTCCCAGCCACCGCAGCCTCGACCTGCTGGGCTCCGGCGATCCCACCCCCTCGGCCTTCCAAGTAGCTGGAACTACAGGCTCGCGCTACCACGCCTGGCTGATTTTTGATTTATTGTAGAGATGAGGTCTTGCCAAGTTGCCCAGGCGGGTCTCGAGCCCGCGGGCTCAGGCAGTTCACTCACCTCAGCCTCCCAAAGTGCAGGATTACAGGCTGAGCCACTGAGCCCAGCTGTCTTCTTTTTGCATGAAACTAAAAATTCTCTACTTGTACTCAGTCCATGTGAGAAAATTGAGATGTTAAAATACAAGAAAATAAATCAGAATAAGAAAGGGAAAGTTCTTGATAGACTCTTGCTTAATCTGCTTTCCTGAAAGGCCATCCGATGTATTATACTGGGATGTACCACACTTCTCTAGTATTTTTATTAGAAAGCAAATATTTGCATTTCTAGTTCAAGATGTAAGGAAGAACTCTGACAAATCCAGCAGAGGGAGCACATCATATGTTTTCTGTGTTGTCTTGAAAAATATGCAGTATCTTTTGAAAAATTATTGACCAAAGTAACTAAAAATAAACAAGATCGTTTTTTCCAATGTGATTTCAAAATTGATGTCAAATAAAATCAGAAGAAAATTTTTAAAAATTATCAGAAGCTAAAAAATGAGTGTTCTCCAGATTGAGAGCATCAGGTATATGAAAAACTATCACTTCTAAAGAATGGTTCTCAAAATGGAATGGCTCTACCAGGCATTTTAAGAAGTTGATCCAGACATTTTAAAAATAATTAAATTGAACAGCCAGCAAGAATTGTAACTTGTTCATCAAATGGTATTTATTTTCCATTTAAGACTTTTCATTTGATAGATACAATTGTTTTTGTATTATCCTCTAAAAAGTGTTTTGAAAAAACATTACATAATAATGAACTGTGTTGAACTTGTGAATTTAATGTTCAAACTGAACAAAGCAGATTATAATTTAGAACCTTGAATTCTTAAAGGAAATAACTGTAGTAGTAGAACTTTATATTCATTGCTAGATTAATTTAAAACCACATCTTGTAAGTTAAGCGGGAGACTGACCAATAGAAAGTTTACTACTTTGTCTGGACATGGTGGCTCACACCTGTAATCCCAGTACTTTCAGAGGCCAAGACAAGTGGATTGCTTGAGGCCAGGAGTTCAGCCTGGGCAGCATAATGAGATCCCCATCTCTACAAAAAATTTTACAAATCAGCTGGGCATGGTGGCATGTGCCTGTTGTCCTAGCTACTCAGGAGACTGAGGCGGGTGGAATCCTTGAGCCCAGGAGTTTGAGGCAGCAGTAAGCTGTGATCGTGCCACTGCATTCCAGCCTGGGTGACAGAGTACGGCCTTGTTTCTTTAAAACAAAAAGGCACAGTCTTGTTTTTTTTAAAAACAAACATATAGACGGTTTACTACCTCTCTTCATCTTTGATCACCAATTTCTCATGTCCTCAGAGAATTTCAGTTCTTTGAGGGCCTTATGATTGCCTTAAGGAAATCACATCCCACTACTGTGTTATTATTTCTTTCCATCCTTATTTGCTTTCTGTGGAAATATCCTGTTTGTTTCTACCGCTTATTATCTATATTACCTAAAGCAAGTAACTTAGTCTTTGTGAGTCACAGTTTCCTCATCACTGTGTGCCCCTACTTTGTCAAAATAAGAAAAAGCCACTAGCCACAATATCTGATCCTCAGTAATCAATCATCAAACAGATGGTGGTAGATGTTTTGTGTTGCTGAACCTTGTCATGTAGGCATTCTTCCTCAGATGTTGTTATTGTGTGTACCTCTTCGTTAGCTTGTCAAGGAAGAATATGTCTTGAGAATCTTGAATGAAAAGGGAAAGAATAATAGATATGGGGTCACAGGTTAAAAAGGGGGGCTTTTAAAATGTTTTTTAAACATATGTCATTGGAATACATTTTAGCATGTTTATATGCTGAGGCTAAGGGACTAGCACATAAGAAGAGTCAGAAAGTAGCTGGTTGACTTGAAGTGGCCCTAGTCATAGTTTTCTTCTTTCTAACACAATTTTGACAGTGTAGATTAGGAGTAGATTGTGAGATTGGTGGGGTTGCTTGCAGTGCCTGTGGAGTAGAAGCCAGAGTTGCAAGGTAATGAGGGATTAGTGACAGTAGTTCAAATAATGGACTATAGGAATTTGGGCTTGGTGGGATAAGGAAGTAAAACTGTGGATAAGCTGATCAATGACTTGAGAGGAACTGCAAGACTAGTTGGGACTAAAGAAAAGGAGTACAGAGTATGGAAGGAAAGTAGGTGTGGTCAGAGTATGTGGTGATGAGTTTAAGATTTCTGTAGTGGGCTATTTGGCGTACTGAGGGTCAGGCTGTTGCCTTGGGAATTGTTACCTGAAATAGATGGAGGATAAATGCCATTAGAAATGAGGTTGAAAGCCCTTGGTTACTTCTTTTGTGGAAGGTTATCTGCAGAATAAGAATGAAGGTAGCAGCTTCCATGTATTGGGTTTACTATGTACTAGGCACTGTTATGTGTGCCTTACATGTATTACCTCAACAGAAGATCAGATTAAACCCTAAATTTAACTTCTCTAGCATCAGAATTAGTTGAATGAGGAGTATATTTTCAAGGAATAGTCTTTTCTCAGGAATTTCAGACTGTTCATTGTGTGTTTTAACAAATGATCAAGAAGTGTTGTGGAAATTGGGTAATATGTAGATACTACTATTATCAACAAAGAAGCATACAGGTCCCTCTTGTGACCTATACAAACAGAAGGGGATACTACTCTTTATGGATGTATAGTGAGTCCTTTTCTTCTTTTATTTGATCTCTGTATAGCCAGGAAAATGAACCCTGTTTGCAAATTGTGTAAGTCTCCCAGGATTTGTAGTTCACAAACAACTGAACCATGAAAGTCTCTGAGACTGTGCTCAAGAATTTTTGAATCGTATGTGATATTTCTTATTGGTTTCTAAAGTAATTTTCCTATCCCCTCTAGGATATACATTGGGAATTTTAAATTCATTTTACCCCTCCTTTTAAAAAGGAATAGAATAGAAAACAGAAATTCTTGCTTTGGCCACTTGTTCTTATATTTTACTATTAAAAAAAATTTTTTTTGTTTTATTTTAGAGGTGATTGAGCACTTAAATCCAGCCCTATGCATATCTTCTGAGAGGATAATGATTCAGAATAAATATCAATTAACAAATTTTGGCCAGACTTGGTGGCTCAACCTGTAATCCCAGTATGTGGGAGACTGAGGCGAGTGGATTGCCTGAGCCTGCAGGTTCGAGACCAACCCAGGCAACTTGGCGACATCTCATCTTTACAATAAGTCAAAAATTATCTGGGCATGGTAGCATGCACCTGTAGTTCTGGCTACTTGGAAGGCTGAGGCAGAAGGATCACCGGAGCCCAGCAG
>NW_007252943.1:1479230-1482035 GCF_000164805.1 Carlito syrichta
CCCCCAAAAAAAAAAAAAAAAAAAATCAAATTCGGATTCATTTAATTATTAAATATCATTTTTTGCTTAGATATAATCAAATATAGATTATGACAGATATTTCATAAATAATATAAACTAGACTCAATCCGAGTAAGTGTTTTCTATATGTGGCTAGAGGTACTATGCCCTTTGTGGATCTCGTTTTGCCATTTTTATCCAAGAAAGTTCTGGTTAAATGTACAGGGTTGTTGAGGGTTGCCTTACATATGATTCATGCCATCAGATAGAATTGACTGGAGATTAAGTTTTTATGCCTCCTGAGCCTAGTGGAAATTTGATTTCATATTGACTTTTGGAACTTCATAAATATATGTCAGATTTTTTTTCCTGGTGGGTTTTTTTTTTGATTAATGAGGTTTGTACATACATAAAAGTTGTCCTTTTTACTTGGTGAACTTCAGCTATGTAAGTATGTAGCTCAAGGGCAGTATGGCTTAAAGTGCTTTTGCCAGAACAGGTGACATCCTAAACCTTCTACTGTGTGTGTTTATTTTCGGTCTCATTTTCAAAATATATAATCATAGCCAAGGCATTTTTCTCTTTTTAACAAAGAGTTGCTTCCTTCTGCTGCTATAATTTTGCTTATTCAGGCCATGCCTCATGGTTTCTAAGCAACCAGGATGATACATAGCTGGGCATGTATGTGCAGCATTTAAGTGATTGTGTAGTTTAGCTTTGAAGCCCTTAAAAACAATCTTCAAAAAGGAGGAGGGTGATTCATTTTCTTATGTATTCATGTTTTGAGCTCTCAATAATATTTATCTCTAGACTCAGGCAAAGTAATAAACTTATGTTGCCTAATTATGATTGCCTAATTTCTTGCAACATAATTCTCTTATTGTAAAAATTTTTACATTTTCTTTTTCTGTAATATAAACTGTTGTATAAGCAATGTTGAGTCATTCAAGAACTCAACAAGCGCATACCACTAATCTAGGAAGGATACAGATTCTGTCATCTCTGTTTTAGTTTTCTAGAAATAGATTTCAGGGTGGAGATTTCTAGAATGGTGGTGTGGGAAGCTTGGTGGACCTTCTCCCCAGTGAAACAAAGATTTAGTGAAACTTAAAACATTTAAAGTCTCTGGAAATTGTCTTAAGGGCATGCAGCAAATGGGGAAATGCTTTCAAGAAAGTCACTTCAAATTTCAGTAAGAACGTCAAGAGTTTGTGACATTTGAGCCACGACCAACTCCCATCCACTGTCTCACCCAGCTCCATTTTATAGAAGGTCAACTACAGGAGAGTGCAGCCAAGGATACAGGGCTCCCTCTCCCTGAACTCTTGATTCTACTCTCCCTGGCTGAATATAGGACAAACTCATAAATTCCCAGAAATGTGATAGTAGTCTCCAAGCCACACATACTTTCCATAGTAAAGAGTGAAAAATCTAACTGACTAAGGACCCCAGGGACAACTCCTGGGAAGTTAGTCTAAAAGATAAAAACAAGGAAGAAAATCTGAACAGGGACATCAGAGTCTGCACACTGCAGGATAAATAGACTTCACAGAGTTAGTCCGGCCGAGTCACTAAATAAACGAGTCCCAGAACAGGGGTGGGGTGGGGGATAAAGGGTAAGTAGCCAGAGTTGGTGTTTCATCTAAAGTGTTCAGTTTTCAGCAAGAAGTTATAAGTCATGCAAAGAAACTGGAAAGTATTGCCATACACTGGAGATCAAAGTAGAATAGAAATAGTTTTTGAGAGGGCCCAGATGTTGGACTTAGACCAGTACTTCAAATTATAAATACATTTCAAATTTATACGATTATAAATAATTTTAAAGGAAGATGTGACTACAGTAACTCTTTAAATAAAAAATACTAATAAAGACAGTATGGAAATAGTCCAAATAGAAATAGAGACTTTAGAATTTAGGCTGGTAAGCAAACTTTAACATATATGTGTTTTAAATATATGAATATATTTTTAAAAGAAAACCATTTAATAATATACCTAGAAACTGTAAAATCGGAGTTCATCTTATATGTAATGTATATTTTTTTCTCTTGGACAGACAATTTTTTCCATTTAGTTTTGCTTATTTTATAACATAACATGTTGCTTCAGAACTTTTAGAAATGCTTTGTGGACCTTACCTAAAAAGCAGGATTTTAAATTCTTGTCATATGATATTCCTCTGAGCTAGTCAGTCTTTTAGTGAACTTCAGAGAATAGGCATACCATGGCAGTGTCCAACTTAAGATCTCTTAAGGTTTGTAAGGTAAAATGGATAAATACACAGGGTGTAAAATATCAAAAAATAAGTAGAAAATGTTTCTAGTGTTATTTGAGTGACAACAAGCATTGGTGTAACTCTCCTGCTGTGGTCTTCCTGATGTCTGACACAAGCTAGCAATCTAAATGTCAACAGAATAGAATTTCCGATGGGTAGTTGAGTGGAACTCACCTCCCTGATGTGAGTGGACACTGCCTTTTTCTTTTCCCCCTCCATATTCTTAACTCAGTTTTTTCAGATCATGAAGTAACATACCAACAGTGGTTGGTGTACTCTAGCTAATTAAAGAGGATAAGCATCTCTATAATGCAGGAATAACTTATAAGAATGCCTTGAGATTTTTTTCCTCCTTCTGTGTTCTGGCCTCATGTATACATTGGGCCAAACATTTTCATCCTGAAATAAATATTAAAATTTAACATTTTCAACCGGGCTCGGTGGCTCAGCCTGTAATCCCGTGCCTTTGGGAGGCTGAGGTGAGTGGATTGCCTGAGCCCGCGGGTTCGAGACCCTCCTGGGCAGGCGAG
>NW_007252943.1:1482165-1534567 GCF_000164805.1 Carlito syrichta
AAAAAAAAAAAAAAAAAAAAAATTAACATTTTCTTTAAGTTGATCCAGTGTTCATTTGTCTCCAGGAAGAATTTAAAGTTTGTTACAGTTGTACACCATTAAATTTATAAAGTTGTGAATTCATATCAGATTTTTTATTTTAAGAGAAGTATGATGGTGTTTGTTTAACAAGCATTATAATCACCAACTCATCACCATTTTAGAAGTCGGTGTGTAAGTAGCTTCTTGCTAAAAACTTTTCCACAATTCAGATTGCCCATGAAGTTGGATGCTGTTAATAATATTATCATTTGAAAGATATCTGCTGACAGTTAAAAGGTACACATGCTTTAATAAAGGAAACCATTTATTTATGCCCAGAGCAGGGGACACAGCAGCACTTCCTTTGGGATGGGGCCCCACAGAGTCCCCACAGAGGATACACATCCGCTGCTGATACTCCTTAACTGGGCTGAGGACTCCCCAGGCCCTTATAAAAGCTTATCTTTCATTCTCCTGAGGGGTGGGTATGCCCTCCTGTTTCCTCCCATCTGTTCTGGAGACAAGCCAAGTGGTTGCCTGTTCACTGAGTACAAATAACTGGTAACAACCCCAGAGTATTTCTGTATGTTTACTGTAAAGTTGGATGAATGACATGATTTTCTTTTTTTCATTTTGGCCAGAGTCTCACTCTGTTCTCCAGGCTGGAGTGCAGTAGCACAATCAATGATCAAGGGCCATGGTAGCCTCCACCTCCTGGGCTCAGGCTATCCTTCCACCTCAGCATCCCTAGTAGCTGGGATTTCAGGCATGTGTCATCACACTGGCCCTTCACACGATCTTAATAGATATTATCTATGAGGGACTTGTGTGTAAGAGTATGAGCTAATTAGTATAAGTTCCAAAGAACAGAAAGGTTAGAAAATAAAAGCAGAATGGAACACTCTGCTCCTTCATGGAGTCCACATGTGGGGGATGAAGGCTTCCAGGACAACTCTGCTCCCCAGCCAAGCGGGTGCTCAAGGATTAGTCAGCTGGCCTGAGTCTTCTAGTCTTTTGCATCTCATTCTGTCTTCCTCTCTGCCATTGAGATATTGAAGACCCTAAGTGTAGAAGTAGCTCTGCTAGAGAGCTTTATTGCTCTCTAGCCTGTTCATGACACATTTTGCTTCCTCCTCTAAGGTGACAACAGAGGTGATACATGCAACGTACCCCTTTGATTGCAATCAGGGAGGAGATTCTGTTTAGCATGTTGGTCCATTAGCTCTTTGTGAAAGGGCTCATGACTTTTTATTTTATACAGCTATTGAAAAATATGTGAACTTTAAATGAATCTTACCAACTGAAACGGAAGCAAATGTACCATTTTAATTGAATTTGGAAAGAATATACAAGATAAATTATTTACAAAATGGATATTTTTAATGACAGTTTATCCTAGGCCTCCAGCAGGTTATTCTGAGACAGGGTCTCTAAAGACATTCATATAGAAGAAGTCAATTGAAAGACATCCCCCCATTTGGTACTTAGTTTTCTGTGTGTTGTTTTGTTTTGTTTTTGAGAAGAAAAAAAGCGTTTCTGGCATGAGTTAGAAGATTTAGGGTTGTCACCTGTCCCTTTTCATTGTGAAGAGACCTTCATTGTCATTTGTTTTTACCAAACAATGTTAATCTCAAATACTTGAATATCATTTAGATGCAGAGGTATTGAAAGCAAGGTATACTGAAGAGGAGCTGACAGGGGCCGGAAGTGGCCGTGCTATGCTCCTATTGGAGGAGCTGCATGGGAGTAGGATGGAGCCAATGCCGTGTTATGGTCCTATTGTATGCATAACAAAGTTGGATACTGATTGGAGGCTTGCAGGTTTGCAGGGGAAGTTTGAAATTGACGCGAGTGGGAAGGTTTGAAATTGACGCGCGCGCAGGAACTGTGCGCGCAGAGGCCAGGACCGAGGGCCTTTGTGTCCGGTGTGTCGGCGCCGTTTTGGGAGCCGCCCCTCTGGTCGCTTCCTGCACCTTTCAGTATGGATCTTACTTCTACAAATTTGTCTTATCCCTCTTAAAAGATGCTTCTTTACTAAAGAAAACTCTTACAAGACTATAAAGATTGGGAGGAAGAGATGATCTGAGAATATAAGGTGTAGTAGTATTCAGAAGTTATGCATAAATTAGATGCATATATGGCTTTATGCAAAAACTAACATTGAGGAAAGGTTAGTTATAGTGTGAGATGTAGTACAATGCCCCTTATGCCAATTTTAAAAACCAATACTATATAGTGCATGGGTAATTCAAGTATAAATACATGAGGTATTCCAAAGTCAGTCATAATAATGGTTGTGTTTACAGAGCAGAACAGCACTAGGGAAGAGAAACATAACTAATAATACTTTAAAGAAATTTTGTACACACGTGTATAATACATATATTAAAATTAATTCTAGGTGGTGGAACTAATTGGTATTTGTCATGTTCTCTGTGCTTTGTTTTTAATATTTTTGAAAATACATGCTCAATATAAAAAAAAAGCCTATCATGACATCAGTTTAGAAAACAATATTCCCGTTTCTCATTCTGCCACTTAAGTATTGTTACTCTTAAACGTATGGTGTATCTCTGTTGAGACTTTTGGGAGAGAAACCGATAAGAAACTTAAATTTTGTACAGATATAGTATAAAACCTCATACTTTATAAGCATACATTTTCCATTTTTATTCATTAGCTTTGCATAGAGATGTCCTCCATCTCCTAAAGGACAATTGGGTTAACACTGTTACAGAAAATGTTAACATGACTTTTCTTGTATACCTATCTTTTTAAAAGTTTTAATTTTTTAAATTATGGTAAAATACACTTAACATAAAAGTTACTATCTTAACAATATTTAAGAATGCAGTTTAATATTTTTCTTTTTGTGATTGACTTATTTCACTTAACATAATATCCTCAAAGGTTCTTGCATATTGTAGCACGAGACAGAGTTTCCTTCCTTTTTAAGGCTGTATAACATTCCGTTATATGTTTATTCCACGTTTTGTTTATACATTTGTCTGTAAGCAGACACTAGAATTGTTTCCATTGTACATACCTTTAAAACCTTTTTGTTTTGTTAAAATTTGAAACTTAAAGATAAGCAGCAAAAATGAATACCAGGAACTCCAATATTTCCTGCATGCATATTCAACAATTGTTTATGGTTTCCCCGTTTGCTTTATCATTCTGTATATGTGCATGTATGTATGTAAAACCAATGTGCTTGTTCTCCTGAACCATTTGAGCATAAGCTGAAGACATTATGCCCTTTTATCTCTGTTTCAATGTGTATTTCCTTAAGGACAAAGGCATTCTCTTTATATAACCACAGTACAGTTGTCAACATTGGGAAATGTAGTATTGACACAATTCTGTTGTCTAATTCACAGCCCCTATTCAAATTTCATCACTTGTCCCAGTAGTATTAGTTTTATAGATATTCTCCCCTTCCCACCTCCCCAATCAAGGTCTGATTCACTCATTGCATTGTTATGTCTCTCTAGTCTCCTTTAGTATGTAATAGTCCCCATGTCTGTTTTTTTGTTTTTTGTTTTTTGTTTTTTTGAGTTGGAGTCTCACTCTGTCACCCAGCCTGGAGTGCAGTGGCTGCTCTGGCCACCGCAACCTCGACCTGCTGGGCTCCAGTGATCCTTCTGCCTCAGCCTTCCAAGTAGCTAGAACTACAGGCGCACGCTACCACGCCCAGCTAATTTTTGTTTTATTGTAGAGATGAGGTCTTGCCAAGTTGCCCAGGCGGGTCTCAAACCCGCAGGCTCAGGCAATCCACTCACCTCAGGCTCCCAAAGCGTGGGATTACAGGCTGAGCCACTGAGCCCAGCTCTTAGCCTGTTTTTTGTTGTTTTTGTTGACTCCTGTGAGGAGTACAGACCAGTTGTTTTGTAGAATGTCCCTAAGTTTGTGTTTGATATTTCCTCATGATTAGAATCAAGTTATGCTTTTTTTTTTTTTTTTTGAGTTGGAGTCTCACTCCGTCGCCCAGACTGGAGTGCGATGGCACGCTTCCGGCCACCGCAGCCTCCACCTGCTGGTCTCCGGCGATTCTTTCGCCTCAGCGTTCCAAGTAGCTGGAACTACAGGCATGTGCGAATTACGCATTTTTGAGAGGAATATTACTAAAGTAATGTGTCCTTGGTGCATCATATCAGGAAGCATGTGATTAAGGTGATGTTCTCAGGTCTCTCCACTATAAAATTACTATATTTCTTTACTAATTAATATGGTATTGTGGAAGATACTTTGAGACTATGTAAATGTTATTTTCTTGATCAAAATTTCACCCACTAATTTTAGCATCCATTGATGATATTTGTTAACTGCATAATTTCTTCTGTGTCTATTCGTTTGCTTTCCACTGTAAAGAGAACCTTTTCCTTCTTGCCCACGTTGTATTATAGTAGTATTTATTCAAGAATTTCTATTTTATTCAGTAAATTATAATTCATTACTAATATTTATTATGATTATTATTGAACTCAAATTGTCCCAGATTTGGCTACTGAGAATCCCTTACACTGATTTCCATGTTCTTTTGTGACATCACTACAGTTTTTGTTGTGGTAGTGGGTTTTTTTTTTATTTTTTGAGTCATAGTCTCACTCTGTCATTCAGGCTGGAGTGCAATGTCACACTTACAGCCACTGCAGCCTGGACCTGCTGGGCTCAAGCGAGCCTTCCCCCTTAGCCTTCCAAATAGCTGGAACTACAGACATGTGCCACCATGACTGGCTAATTTTTTGATTTATTGTAGAGACGTGGGCTCAGGCAATTCTCTCACCTCTGCCTCCCCAAATGCTGGGATTACGGGCATGAGCCACTGTGCTTGACACCACTGTTTTTTATATGCATCTTTTGTACTTGTTTTGTTTTCCTTAAAGTAGTTTTCTAAAATTAGAACTGCAGGAAAAAGTATGTACATATCAAATAATGTATGGACTAAATAAATCATACCTTTGTCCAGTTTGAGGGTGGGGAAGTATGCACATTTAAACTGTTGTTACAAAGATGAAAATAATAAACACTGGGGACACCAATAAAAGGGGTAGGAGAGTTAGGGTTCAGAAACTATCTTTGGGGCACAATGTTTGCTATCTCGGGAATGGGCTACCTGAGACCCAATCCCCACCACTACATAATATGTCCATGTAACAAATATGCATATGTACCCCCTGAATCTTTAAAAAAAAAAAAACAAAAAAAAAAACACCAGATGTTTATATTCAGAAGGAAAAAAAAAATCCAGATCTATGCAAATTCACAATAATTCTGTGGCATTTCTTCCATAATTGAAAAAGCTAGGGAACCCCTCTTGGCTTCTGATGATTGATAAGATACTGAATAAAATAATCTAAAATTCCTTTAATGATAAGAAAAATATATGTATATATTTTTACGTTCTCTTCATTTTCATTCTGAACTTAAAGATGGATTTCCTTTGGGGATGAAAATTCCACAAACATGAAAATAAACTCCTGTTACATGTATACTTCTTGAGCTGCTTTTCTAGAAGCATAGGGAATTTTGTCATTACTGACTTTTTATTTATTATTATTACTGACTTTCAACTGTAGGAATCTGCAGGAAAGAGAGGTGAGAAAAAAGAAGGGTTTATCTTTCATTGCCATTCAGGACTAATAATTCACAATTATCTGAATGATTAAACCAGACTTTTGGGGTATATTTTAAAGAATAGGAGGTTAGCATAATAGATAAATTAAGTAGTAGAAAACCTACTTGGAAAAGTTATAGATTAGCATCCATGGTGGGAGGCATTTCCCTTCTCAGATCAGATGTTTTTCTATGTTGCTTACTTGAGCTCCTACAGATAGATAAATGTGCTCAGAACATGTTGGTTTCTTCCCTTCTCTGTGCCTCAGTTTCCTCATATAAAAAATGATGTATTGATTATTGTTATTGTATCTTTTTGACAATTGTAACCCTTTGTAACAATAAGAAATAAATTTTACATTGTGAATTAATATACACACCTGCATAATAAATATGTATTATCAAATTGATATCTTTATAAAACAATTTAATTTTACTATGTACAGTGCACACTGATATTTTATTTTCTATTCTGGTCCTTTAAAATGCTGTTAGTACTGTTGACTCATGTTTTTGATTAAAAATCTTGCAGTAGATTAGTTCTAAAAGCTCTTCAGCCCCATAATTACCTGAGTATTTCCATGAAAATATTTTAAAATAGCAAATTAAAAAATAATACAAATTTTGGGATAAGGTTTGTCAGGGGAGCAGTCATGAAGAACAGCTTCTCTTGTGCATATAATTGTGGCCAACTCCACAAAAACCAATCCAATAAAAATTCTTTCCGAATTCTTTAATCCGTTCTGAAGTCTTTAATCCAAAACAAGCCAGTTTTGCTGTTTTTCCCCTTTGAACTGATCCTATGCACCCTTTTCTTTGCACTCATCGTAATATTCTAATTATTTCTGGCCATGACTAAATGACTAATGGAGAAGATTTATTGAATTAAAAATTATTACTGGGTTTTAATTTGGTTGAAAGTGAAGCTAGTCAGTCAGTACTCTTGTTAGATTCATGGGGTAACATTTTTAACCTATCAAAAATGGATGAAATTGGTTCTTTGGTCTCCTGTAGAAGAACTTGAGTTCTATGTGTTAGAGTCACAGTTCACCACCCCCTCCCCCGCTTTTTTTTGAGTTGGAGTCTCACTCCATCTCCCAGACTGGAGTGCAGTGGCCGCTCCCGGCCACCGCAGCCTCGGCCTGCTGGGCTCCAGCGATCCTTCCGCCTCAGCCTTCCAAGCAGCTGGAACTACAGGTGCGCGCTACCACGCCCGGCTCATTTTTGATTTATTGTAGAGAGGAGGTCTCGTCAAGTTGCCCGGGTGGGTCTCAGACCCGTGGGCATAGGCATTCCACTCACCTCAACCTTCCAAAGTGCTGGGATTACAGGCTGAGCCACCGAGCCCAGCCCACAGTTCACTCCTGACTAGGCATCTTCAGTACCTCAGCAAAAATTTTGAGGCAGAGAATGTAATTTTCCTTGTCACTCTGTTTTAGTTCTTAGGAAAAAGGATGAATGGATGGTTTTTTTGTTTTTTTGTTTTTTTTTGAGTTGGAGTCTTACTCTGTCCCCCAGACTGGAGTGCAGTGGCCGCTCCTGGCCACCGCAGCCTCGACCTGCTGGGCTCCGGACATCCTTCCGCCTCAGCCTTCCAGTAGCCGGAATTACAGGGCGCACGCTACCACACCCGGCTAATTTTTTGATTTATTGTAGAGATGAGGTCTCGCCTGCCCAGGCGGGTCTCGAACCCACGGGCTCAGGCAATCCACTCACCTCAGCCTCTCAAAGGCGCGGGATTACAGGCTGAGCCACCGAGCCCTGCTTGATTTTTTATTTATTTATTGTAGAGATGAGGTCTCGCCAAGTTGCCCGGGCGGGTCTCGAACCCACAGGCTCAGGAAATCTACTCACCTCTGCCTCCCAAAGCGCTGGGATTACAGGCTGAGCCACCGAGCCCAGCGATGAATGGAATTTAACATCTATCAAATTGATAAACACAATATTAAAAGAGAAATTGGGAATGTGTTGTAGCCTTCTTGACATACCAGCCTTTTCCCTTGAGTTTGCACTATTGTGAATTCACATACAGAGCCAAGTGAAATGATAAATCATTTTCATGATATGGGAGCTTTGGGGCTGGTTGTGTTGGGAAAAGATGTTTTTGCTTTTGATAAGGTACATTTGAAGATGCAAAAGTAATTACTCTTTCTTTTTGAACCAGTCTTTCTAGATTTGCATGGTTTGTGCTGAGACAATTGAAGTATAAAGGAAATTGTCCTGCTTTTGCAGCAGTATAGCCAGCCTCCTAAGCATCCTCTGTATTGTTGTTTGTTCATTTTTTAGCTCGTCACATTTTTAGATCTGTTACTGAAAGTTGGCATGTCTTGCCTTAAAACCTGTTTAGTTGTATATAGTTGCTATTTCTTTTGCTTGAATTCTTTGCCCTGAAAGATAAAATGAAAAAAAAAACAAAACCCAAATTGTGTAACTATTGTCTCTTCATATAGAAATTCTAACACATTAGTTTATATTTCTTCTGCATGCATTCTTTGCCTTGAAAGAAAAAATAAGACACTCTATGACTATGGTCCCTCATATAGAAATTGTAATGCAGTTCATGTAAAATTTAATTTCTAATTTGGTATACATTTTTATAGTAATTTTTTTCCTTTTGGTTTTATCACTAGCCTTCATTTAAATATAGACACAGACATACTATATATATTACTTAAAATATTTTATCTTTATGAAATCCCTCACATAAAAGTTAGATTTTTTATTGTATTTTTGTCATCACCTATTTTTTTTAAATGGTAGCTTAGTAAAAAATACCATACAGATTAAAATAGCTTTTTCTTTTTTCTTTTTGAGTTGGAGTCTCTGTTGTCCAGGCTGGAGTGCAGTGGTATATGTTCACGGCCACTGCAACCTTGACCTGCTGGTCTCAGGTGATCCTTCTGCCTCAGCCTTCCAAGTTTAGCTGGAACTACAGGTCTGTACCACTATGCCCGACTAATTTTTTAATTTTTATTGTAGAGATGAGGTCTCACCAAGTTGCCCAGGCTGGTCTTGAACCCATGGGCTTAGGCAGTCCCTCACCTAGGTATCCCAAAGTGCTGAGTTTACAGGTTTGAGCCACTGCACCCAGCCAGCTTTTTTTTTTCTGAAGATACTAGACAAAAGGAAAATTCAGATTGATTAGTAAGATGAAGATGAGGAATTTGAACACAGAAAATCCTGCAATAAGCATTTGTATAATTATTATCTGAGCTTCCTCAGTGTCAAAACAAAACTGGAAATACTGTATAAACAGTTCAGAGATCAGTATCTTAATGAGTTCTGAAGTAGCTAGTGAGAAGAGTAGTTAACAATGTTCTCACTAACAGCTCTTCAAAAAATAGTATGTTTCACATGACTTTTTCTTACAGCATTTCTTATTATCGGAGTCAAGGGCACTCTCCATGACAGGTGAGTACTGGTGGTAATGACTGAAATATATCTTATTTTCCTTTTTCCTATTGGTCAGAATTAATGGTAATCTCTCTTTCTTGAACTAATGCAAGTTCTAAGACCAGTAAATTGCCTTCATAGAAGAAGTTACAAAGGAGTTTTCTTTATAAGATCTCTTATTGGGCTAAATAGAGATATGAGTTGTATCTACACAGAACATTATCATTAATTTCTTTACTGCTAGCAGGAGGAATTTACCTATATCATATGCTATTAAATATTTGAAAGATAATTATAGAATGGATAGCTATACCAAATTTCTCTTGCCTTAAGTGAAACTTGATTGGATTAACTAGGTGTGAAGTAGTTAGTTCCTAAGAAGGACTTTCTAACAATTTTTCTGTATTTGATACAGAGGTATAAATATTTTAATATATTGACTTAGTAGCCTGTGTCCATTTGAGAACCCAGAATGAGCCTGAGTTGCAATCAGTAAATAAAATCAACATAGCATGGCACTATTAATTAAAAACACAAAATTTTGAATTATAGTTGGATTATCTGTTATTTTACAAAAAAGAAGGTTTTCAGTTGCCTGGAAATCACAGTTATTTCAGATAAGACTGTATTTTCAGTAAGCCAGCATATGCTTAATATGGTTTTATTGCATTCATACACTCAGATATTTAAAAGGATATAATAGAATTTAATGCAGCCTGGTAGGAAGTTTAGATTATTTCCCTGGCTCACAATGTTTATTAATCAGCAGCTGGGAAAATCAGTTGGAGCTAAAGTACTGATCTAGTATTATAGAATCATTAGTAAAGGCTGTATGTTTGAAATCTGACTTTTTTCAAACCTAATCTGATTTCTTTTAGGCCCTTTTGAACTGTGATGCTTTTCAGAATATAATACCTTTGTTCATTTTTCTGGGAAGAAAAATTGCCTATACGCATATACAGTATTGCATATAATTTAATATAAGATTACTCAAAATTACATGCAAAATTTATGAACCCCAGATTGTATCATTGTTCCTACATACTTGTTTCCCTGCTTAGTGAGAGCATAATACTTTCTTGTCCTGATCACTAGACTCAGCCATGTGACTTCTTTTCGCCAATAAAATGTGAACTAAAAGTTTATATGCCACTTATGACCAATAACTTTAAGAGCCGTTATATGATTCCATTTTTTTTTCCTTTCCCCTCCGCATGATACCAGCAGTGTTTTATTTAGAGCCACTCCTGGATCCCTAGAATGAACCCGTGGAACAGAGCTGCTGTCTACCCTCAATAGACCTATAATGTGGGCGCAATAAACTGCTTTGTTGTCAAGCCTGTAGATTTTACAGTCATTTGTTATTGCACAGAAACTAGCCTAAGCTGACTGATATAAGAACCTTAGGTTAAGAAGGTCTATTCTAGCACTAAGTAAATTTTTTTGGCAATTTTTAATTAGTCATTAAAGTGTATTTAATACCTGTTTTATGAGGAGCATCTCACATCCTCACAACAATCCTAGACAGTAGATTAGAACATTTTTGCAGATGAGGAAACTGAAGTATAAATGTTATGTGACTTTTTTGTGGTCACACAGCTTTTAAGCAGGTTTCAAACATAAATGTGTCTAATTCTCTATGTATTACACCTATATACTCTCCTATTTGTTTACATTCATTTCCCATATGGCTGATGAATCATTTCTTTGCTGATAAGCAGAATTAATAATGCAGTGTTCAAAACTTTTTTTTTTGAAAACAGGATTTATTGAGAGGAAAGAAACGCTCCCACAGTGGAAGGGGACCTGAAGGGGTTGCCAAAACTTTTATATAATAAATATTTCTGTCTCTGTTTAAATCAGGGGCCTTACATTATTGGCCTTTAAGGCACACATATGTTGTGTTTGGATGTTTTCATTTTTGTTTTTACATTTAAAGTCACATGCCTTTAGGTGAGCCTTGCACTTGCCAGGTGGCCACAATGACCACCACTTCCTGTTGTCTTAAGCCAGCTGACTGCACACATTTATGATCCCCACCTGTTCCGTGAAAACGGTTTGAATTTGTAGCCCCAGGTTTGGCTTATTAGTGTGTATTGTTAGTGAAGCCAAGGACTTAAGTGTAATTCCCATCTGGTCATTCACACCAGAAAATTATTTTCATTTGTCACAGTCTCCAGGTAGCACATTTTTAAATTGTGTGGAAGGAGGCAGAAGGGAAGTAACAATCATAGTTAATTTGAGATTTATGGTATGCTAGGCACTGTTCTAAGACTTTCACATATATTATTTAATGTAATCTATATAACTGTATGAGGTGGATATGGTTATTCTCATTTTAGAGAAAACTAAAGCAAGAAATGTTAAATAACTTGCCCAAGGTCACACAGCCATTAGTAACTAGAGTCAGGATTTGAACTCAGTCTAATTCCATACTCCTAAACACCTTACTGTGACACAGGTCATGTAGATTAATTGTGCACATGCTTTTCTCACCAGTGGAGAAATCTCTTATGTCTGTAGTTGATAACTTTTATGTGAAAAATCATACATTTTTCCATATATTACACTACAGTTTTTCCATAACTATCAGAATGTTCTTCAGAAAGAATACTCTTTCTGCTCTTTGACAGATACCTTTGGGGATTGTGAATTATATAAACACCATATATTCTGCTACCTTGGGTTCGTTGGCTAAAAATTAGTTAGCCCTCATCTTGTGAAAGTCATAATATTCTCTGAACATCTCATGATATGTTGTAATAAATATCGTAATAAGAAAATGTCAGTAAATTCATTATTTCATCATTTAAAAAATTATCTTAGCAGTTTAAACCAGCATGTGATCTTTTATTCTTTGAGAAAAACATTAACATTCCTTTTTTTATTTTTTTTAATTCATTCACCATTGATCAGAAGGCAATTCATTCCTTGCTTTAAAAAAAATTTTTTTTCCCCTAGAGGCGAGGTGTGTTACCAAGGCTGGTTTCAAACTCACGGGCTGAAGTGATCCTCCCTCCTTGGCCTCCTGAGTAGCTGGGACTACAGATACCACTGTGCTTAGCTGACATTCTTAGAATGCAGCACATTTTAAAAATTTGTGCTGAACATTTTAACAAGTTTTATATTTTTTAAAATAAATTTTTTATTTTAGATATATGGGGTACAGTTCAGGATTAGGTATACAAATGTTCATTATGCAGGTGCCCTTGCTGATGAGGTATGCCTGCCCCCTTCCCCGGCAGTTTCCCACTACTGCCACTTCCAGCCCTGCCCTCCCCCGGCAGTTTCCCACTACTGCCAATCCCTTTTTTATAGTATTACGATAGTTATTCAAGGTTCACTTATGAGTGAGAACATGTGATACTCACTTCTTTGTTTCTGTGATGCAAGTTTTATCTTAAAGGAGAATGTATCTCAAAGTTAACTTTGCCTGGGTATGGTGGCTTATGCCTGTAATCCCAGTGCTTTGGGAGGCTGTGGCAGGAGGATCACTTGAGGCCAGGGTTTAAGATGAACCTGGGCAACATCGCGAGATCCTGTCTCTATGAAGAATTTTTTTAAAATTAGCTGAGCATGTTCTCACCACTAGTCCTAATAACTCAGGAGGCTAAAGAGTGAGGGTCACTTGTGCCTGGGAGTTTGAGGTTGCAGTGAGCCATGATGGCACCACTGCACTCCAGCCTGGGTGATAGAGCAAGACCCTGTTCTTCAAAAACAAGCAACAGCAACACAAAGTTAACACCACCACTACAAGTTGAATTTCCTGAAACAGTTTAGCACCAGGGCTAAAATGAAGGAGGACTGAAGATTGTCAGTGTGTGAGCAGGGTATGAAATGGTAAGGCTGAGAACTGAATAGAAATGAGAGTATCGGGGTGGGAATAGCTGCCCTCATGGATAGAGGGAAGCAAGGACAATAGGACCAGAGTGCAAGACTATATCAATGATTTGGAGTAGGAATATTGCTAAGGGGTCCCACTACCACCCTCTCCCCACAGAGGGGAGAGGCCAGTGGGAGTTAATTTTTGTTTTCTCCTATCACTTCTACACAGTAAAATGAAAGGCTTGTAGCATGAAGATTTTGTATACAATTATAAAAAACTATCAATGATCTATAATACTGAGGTAACATGCTGGTTTTTTTCGATTTATTCCCAAATGCTTTTCTAATTCTTTATTCTGTTATCATTGAAGTCTTTATGGGCCATTTAAAACCTTAGATCTTGGCTAAAAAGAATCTTCCAGGCTCCTGCCTCTCCTTTCATGCCACGTCTGTGCCATTAGAGTGATTCGTCAATAATGACACTAAGGACTAATGGCTTGAGGAGAAGTCCTTAGATGGACCAAGGATCAGCTGTTAAATAAGTTAGAAATGTTTTTGTTTTGTTTTTAGGTTCTAACTTGCCTCTTTTTTTGGTCAGCTTTGACTAATTTTTCCACAATACACCTAGCCCCGTTGGTAGTTCTGATGTTGAACCATATGTATATATGCACACACATCATCAAATACTCATTTTGTTGGAATTAGATTAATGCCACAATATTCAGAAAACTTCTCCCTGTGTTTTCAGTTTTAAAAAAATATTGATACGTTTTGTGGTTAGACCGAAATGAGGTAAATGTGTCTCTGGATGTACATGTAGTACCAATGAATTGTTAGATATTTGGTGTGATGTTAATATTGTTAATTTATGCCCTGTAAATGCATATGAAACACTATTACTGAGAAAACTGTGTAGTCTGCACAATAAATGCTGTATAAGAAACAAGCCTTGCTCCAAATAATTTTTTTTTTTTTTGCTGCTTCACACTTCTGAGCAGTTGTCTGTATAGGTGAGAAGAATATAGAGACTGTGTAATTTCAGTGATAAACCAGATTATAAAATAAGCTTAATTACGGAAGAGAGTGAGCTTCGTCACCTTCATATTTTCTCTCGTTGCCTGTTTTTGCAAGAAGCATTTGAGGATATGTTTTTGGGAGCCAATCTAATGTTACCTTCATTCTCAAATAAAAGTTTGCAGCTTTGTGGTATGCAATTAAGTGACTTGAGAGACCTTTTCAATCCTGTCAGGACCTGTTACCTATGATAAGTAGTAAGAAAGACATTTTTATATGTGCAGGGATAATTTATAAAATAAAAAAAATCTGCTTATTGATGGGGCTGCTAAATACATTGTATAGCAATTTAAAATTCATTAATGTCTAAGAGAGCTAATATTCTTCAAATTTTTTTTCATCAGTATCTAATAAGTTAAATTCAGCAAATCTATATTGTGTATTATGTGGTGGGAATATTTTGTTAGGGGCTGGAGTGTACAGCCAATAAGACATTCATTCATCCAACAAATATTTAATAAAGTACCTTCTATGGATAATCTGAAGAGCTTCCTTGAGGAAGTAGTGCTTATGTTAAGAGTTCAAAGATGAATAGGAGTTATTAAGGTGTACGCCAGGATAAAAATCTTCCATAAGCCATGATCAAAGTACTCCCAGTTGAGAAAGAGCATGGAGTATTTGAAAAACCAAAAGCTGGAGAATGGCTGATGCCAGGAGAGGGAGAGGTCCTAGTGACTTCAAATGAAACTGAAGAGATAGCCAGAAGCCAGTTCTTTCAATTGAAAGGGCTTCTGAGTTCTAAGCAATGTTTAAGATGTTGGATCTGATTGTACAGGCAATGAGGGGCCATTCAGGAGTTTAGGCAGAGAAATGTGACATCATCAGAATTTTTTTTTCCTTCACAAAGTTTGTTTTTTTACAGCAACTGTGATTACATTGTAGAGAGTGGATTAGTGTGAGCCAAGAGAGGATACAAAGATTTCGATTAAGATGCTATTTGAAGGAATCTGACAGATGATGATAGCTTAGACCTGAGTAGGTAATGGAGAAGTAGATGGATTCAAGAGATATTTAGGAGTTGTAAATGACTGGATTTGGTGATTTTTGAGATGTAGAATTAAGAAGGGAGAATGTGGAGTTCATAAATGTGGATTCCCAGCTTCTGACTTTCAGCCTCTCGGTAATGGGAGGAAGGGCAGAAGGCAAGGACTTTTAAATTTTTGAAGTATTCTTCAAATTGCACAATTTCATGAACATAAGTAGGGAACACAGAATGGAAATTATTTATCATCATTAGGAGGACTTATGCACGTGGGGATATGTATGTTTTTGTGTGTGTGTATAGTTTGTATACATTTTTTACTTGTGTGAAAGCACAAAAACCAAAACAGTATGGTTTAGTCTGTCTATTCTGATAGAGATAATGAAGACAGTTTGATTTTTTTTTTTTTTTTTTTTTTGAGCGGAGTCTCACTCTGTCACCCAGGCTGGAGTGCAGTGGCACACTCACGACCACCCCAGCATCCACCTGCTGGGCTCCTGAGATCCTTTCTCTTCAGCCTTCCAAGTAGCTGGAACTACAGGTGCATGCTACCATGCCTAGCTAATTTTTTATATATTGTAGAGATGAGGTCTCGCCAAGTTGTCAGGGCTGTTCTCAATCCCGCAGGCTCAGGCAATCCACTCGCCTCGGCCTCCCAAAGTGCTGGGATTACAGGCTAAGCCACCGAGCCCGGCCCCGGTTTGATTTTTTAAAGAGAAAGAATCATCCTGAGAGGTAGGTGAGAATCTGGTTGGGTTAAGATTTTTTTGTGTGTGTGTGTCTTTTTAAAAAGAAACTAGAAAAGCTAGAACAGATTATTCATGAAAGGAAGCTTAAGTAAACACAGACACATTGAATAGGTCACTGTTTTTTTCATAAGCTGGGTTCGAAGGTGAATGCATATTAAGATTTTCATAGTCCATAAGTCCAGTGACTATTGCTAACTCCTGTTTAAACCAGTTTGTTCTTGCCAAGGCTATTAACCCAGGTTAACATCCAATTACTAGAATTTTATTAAGATTTTAATCAGAAGGCTAAAAGTTTGGTTTATGAATTGGCTGGCTACTGCTAATAGCTTTGTAGCTTTTTAAAATAAGACCAAATTGTGTGGTTGAGATTGGGTAGGGGCAATGCAGTTTTAGAAACCTAAAAACATACCTATGAATGGAGCCTGTAGCCCAATGTGGACATAAATTGAGAGGAGAGGGGATGACGAACAGAACCCTGTTCTGTTAAAGGAGACTCATATATTGCCTTGTTTGAACCAAATTCTTGAGACACAGGAAATAAATTTTTATTTGTAAGTAGGTTGAGAAACAAAACCCCTGGCAACTTTTTCCATTTTACTTTAATTGGTTACTTGAAACTTGAAATATTTTTATGGTATGAAATAACAAACTAAAACTTCCAGTGGGATCATGGAGTAATATATAGTTAGGTGGGGTTTGGAGACTGGGAATGGGAATGTGGGAACTAGCAAAGTACCCCATGCAGCCTGCAAGCAGTTGTGCTTTAGGAAGCTGGGAGGTGGTTTCTTCAGTGAAGTATGCCATTGTGAGAAGAGCACAGGCAATAGAGTCAGATAAGCCTGCTCAAACCTCAGTTTCAGCATTTGCTAGGAGAGAGCAGGTTGCCCAACCTTGCCATGCCCACTATCCTCTGCTGATGTGGGGATGACATCTACTGCCTAGTTTATCTTGAGAGTTAAAGGAGAAATTGCATGTAATGCCTTTGGCAGAGTGCCTTACTCATAGTAGGCACTTAACTCTTAGTTCCTCTTTCACTTCCAATTTGATTTTCTTTATAGCTTTAGTGTCTATAATAATGATACAGAAGCCTTATTCTGTGAGCCCAAATAGTCTTAATGAGTGAGTTGGAACAAGTGCAGTTTAATTTTTCATCTCTACTTATTGAAAATAGAAATTTGCAGATATTGAATACTTCATTGTTTGGAAATGCTCACCCACATGCTAGGAGTACCCCTAAAGGCACACAAAACAGTTTGTGAAAGATATAAAATAACAATTGATAAATTCTCTTGAATGTAATCCTGTGATGGACTTTTATCCACTTATTTATCCAGTTAACATTTATTGAGCACCATTTTTGTCCTGGATCCTGTGTAATGTGGGAGACAAGTAACCAGATGATTCTTACCCACCACAGTAAGTCTTGTGTTGTGGGAAATCACAGGATGGTGTGCCAGGAGAATTTGACAATATGCACCAAATGCTTTAAAAATGTGTGTCCTGTCTTACCAGTTGATCTACTTCTAGCATTGTAACCTAAGGCAGCTCAATGAAATCTTATCTATAATAGTGACACATTGGTAACTGAAAATGTGTAACAACTGATATGTCTATAAGTGGACAGACCATGAACTTATTAGTGATCACACAGAAAAAAATATTCATGATAATTGCTAAGAGAAAAAAGTAGATTACTGGACAGGGTTAAAAAGAGTTCATTTTCAAAGAAAGTTGAGTGAAATTACTAAAATACTTTCGAAATTACTTTTGTGTATTCCTTGCTTTGAAGAAATGATTTTGAAAGATGTGTTACTGTTATAATCTGGAAGTAGGGTGGAGTGTGAGTATGCTAAGCATCTTGCCAAATCTGTATAGTTTATCTGAGAGATAAACTGGAGCAGATGCATTTCAAAGGTGAGTTCTGAGCTGTGGTTAGCTTAGAGAGGCTGCCCTGGTGAGTGGGCTTGTTAGTAGGACAGGGCAATGTATTTTCACAGTGCTCCCAGTCTTTGGAGGTACATTTTGTATTAAGCAGATTGACTTGTCAAAAATGATTCTGAAAATAGTAGAGAAAAAATATGCCAGATGAGTGTGTGGGCAGCCAACCCCAGGGACATTACTGGCCATTTTGGCTTAGCTGGCACCATTAAGTTACTTTATCATGTGGAAACATCCCATATCTGGGTACTAGAGGTTTCAATAATATCTTCACTGAGAAATTATTTTTCCCCTTAGTTGATAATGAGGTAAGCTGCCAAGATCTTGACTGCTGTTCACTTTTGAACAGTAATCCCATTAAAGTTCAAAGTTTTTTTTACTCAGGTTTTGCAAATAACAGTTTGCTTTGGAAAATATTTATTCACATAAACATCTCTCAGTCTCAGCTTTATTCATGGACAGCCTTATACTTTTGGATATACCGTTAATTTGACCAATTTATAAAAATAATTATTCCCAATTTTTTCCTCCTTTACAGAGATGGATAAGCTTAGAAATTTCTAATTTTCTTGTTTTTATGAGAACTGTGCAATAACAAGTGAACAGACCTTTTCTGTGTCTGGATCAGATGAAGTGACTCTTTATGGACCCTTCATGTGCACTGCTTTCCAGTGTAGAGTGATAGGAAGCAGGCTGTCTGCCTCATATTTTGTTGTTTACTTCTTTACATGTAGTATAGATCTCCCCTTCATCTTTGGTATGGACTTCTGGAAATTTTTCTTTCTTTTTGGCTGTAATTAGAAGTTGGATGCTAGATGATGCAGAAAGAAAGGCATCAGAATAAGCACTACGATACAAATATCAGGGCCAAAAGGAAATAATTTTTACTTAGTGCCCCTTTCTGTAAACTGGAAAATATCTTTTACTTTTAAATTCTGTCTTGTTGAGTACTCATGTGCTAGATACTTGATGCACAACTATCTTATTAAATTCACATTATTCTGAGAGGTATGAATAGCCACCTCTCTTTGTTTTGCAGACAAGACCCCAAAAGATTAAACAATTTGCTTTTAGCCATATGTCCAGTAAATAGCAAGGTCAGAATTTGAATCCAGGTTTGTCCAACTCCAAAGCTCTTTCTGTTGCGCAAACTGCTGACTCTGATATGGGAACTAGAAAACACTTAGGGTTCTCAATTTCTGGTGACTTGGAATAATCTCAGTTCTTGCTTTATCTGTAAGATGAGAGGATTGAACCTTTAGAGTCACTTCTGGTTGTAAAATTCCGTAATTCCTAGGTTATTTTTATAATTCAAGCAAAAATGTATACAACTTCTTTAAGTTCTCTTTTGTGAGCAGCTTGTTGGGTTTGTATGTTAGCCTGATGATTTTATGATACCATCACCCCATGAAGATATAAGAGAAGGCAAAGCAGGATCATGGGTTAAAAGAAGGTACATTGTGTCAACTGCAGACTCACAAAAGAAAAAGTATGTGAACTGCTGATTCACAACAACAACAACAACTACTACTACTACCACTACTACTACTTGGAAGTACCTGAACATCAAAAGCAGCATGACCAAAATGGGTGGAGAGTTTGTGGGTGGGATCTGGTAATTGTCTTTAGACACCAACATTTACCTTCAAAGGTATATTGTGCCTGAATTAAGGAGTTTTTTGTGTGTGCATCTGTCTCAAGGCATTGAGGACTGTGCTAGAGGGCTCAGTGATGACTCAGTTTCAGTTCTTTTAGAGCCTTATAACATTTCCAGTTAAATGGGAATAGAGGTGGTTATGGAAGGGACACAGTACTTATTGACATAGGAGAGCTAATGAGATGACATGATGTAAAAAAGAAGTATTGTTATTGCAGTATTTTTATTTTATTGATACAATACCTTTTTTTTGAAGGTGCTGAACAAATAACAGAGATAATAAGCCATTTTAAAATGTCAGAACAAGAAATTGCCTAGGAGAAATAAATACACAGAAAAGAAGTAGTGGAGGCCTTACAGCCCTGATCCTGCATAGTGGCTAGTAACCGGCTACATTGATTGCACTTCTGTAAGTAGGTAGGGGCCTGACTTGTGTCTCTTCCTTGGGCCAGTCTAGTGCTCACAGTTCTGCATCCTGTGGTTGTGATTGAAGACCACTGATTTTGTTGTTAAGTGGATCTGTCCCTGCTACTTACTGTTAACTTGGAACAAATTACCTACATTTTCTGGACCTCAGTTTCTTTATCAACAGAATGATGGTTTTTATACTTTGCTTGTTAGGGTTTTCCTGAGGATTAATGTAAATGAGTAGTTCAGTGCCTGGCATGTAGTAAATACATCATAAGTGTTAGCTATATGCTTAGAGTATGTCAAAACAGTGTTTCTGACGAGGTTACAGAGCATGATAGCAGCAGCTTCTCTAGTTCAGAAGTTAAGTCTATGAGATGTTGTAAGGATCTTCTTTTACTTCTCCGTAATCTGTACTTCACAGAGTAGAATTGGGTGTTTTAAATGAAACAGAAAATACAGTTAATAATCACACTCAGCTACCTACCACTAGCTTAAGGAATAAAAAACTATAGAAAACCTTTGTTCTTCTCCTTACCCCTAGCCCCTAAGAGATAACCATTATCCTAAATTTGGTATATTATTGACTTGAATGCTTTTACCTTATATATCCATAAACAATTTGTAGGATTTTAACATGTTAAATTTTATATAAATAGTATATTGTTATATACACTTTTCTGTAGCTTCTTTGCTTTTCTCTCTTAACGTTGTTTTTGAAATTTTTCCATTGTAGTTGTAACTTTATTCATTTAGTTGCCATAGAGCATTCTGCTATATGAAGGAATATATCTTTTATAGTTTATTCTTCTGTTAATGGACATTAACTATCTTTGGCTGTCTGTGTGCCTCTCACCATCACAGTACTCTGCCTCAACCTAAGTAGTTAAAATGTTAATATTTTGGGGTTTTAAAAAATAATTTAGACATATATATCCCTAAACAATATATCTGAGTTTTGCCTGTTTTTAAGGTTTATGTAATTATAGTACAGTGGGTTGTGTTATTTTTTGGCTTGCTTTTTTCCCCAGCATTATGATTTTTGAGATTCATTCATGTTTATTTATATGACAATAGTTACTTGGTTCCACCATGTACATTATTCCATTGTTTGACTGTGCCATTATTTGTAGATCTTTAGGTTGTTTCTGACTTTTTACTATTGCACACAGTATTTAATTGGTATTCTTGTACATGTCTCTTTGTAAATGTGTGTTGAGTTTCTTCAGGCATATACCTAGGAATGAAATGGCTGGAGTGTAGGTAATATATGTGTATCTTTACTGGATATTGATATGTAGTCATTTCATTATTATTTAATTGTAAGGTTTTTTTAGTCAGTTGCTCTATGGTCAGATAATATTGCCTGTATCTTACTAATTCTTTGGCATTTGTTAAAACTTGCTTTATATTCTAATATATAGTCAAGGTTTAACCAGGTTTTAGTCTGTTTCTTAATAACTATTTCACATGTTTGAAAATAATTCATTCTCAAATTGTTGGATACTCGGGTCTATGTATGCTTATTAATTTTCTGTAAACTTATTATTTTGTCAGAGACAGTTATATTAAAATCTTCCCCTATAGAAAATTTATCAGTTTCCCTTAAATACAGTTTCCCATAGATGCAACCATTTTTATTTTATGTACATTTGACCCTTGGATTACACAGGTTTGAATATTGAGTCCACTTATTGCAACTTTTGTCCATCCAAACAAAAATAATCAAGGGATGTAAAACCTGTGTATATGGAGGGTCAACTTTTGTATATGTGTATTCTGCAGGACTCTCTGTGGGACCTGAATATGTGCTGATTTGGGGTCCTAGAACCAATCCTCTGTATACGAAAAGATGACAGTCTTTTGAGACTTTGGTGAATTTTCTTTTACTATTATATGGTGATCCTCTTTACTGCTAATAATGCTTTTTGCCGTAAAGTCTACGTATTCTGATACTACTCTAGCTATACTGGCTTTCTGTGCATTTATATTTACTTGCCTGGTATTCTTTTGTATACAGTTATCCCTTGTTGCATTTAATTTTTATACTAGCTTCCATTGTTTTCTAATACTCCAAGAGACTGTAAAGTCCTTAATTAAAATGATTTTCTCTCTCTTCAGATTTTCAAAAGAAACAACCAGATGATGATTCCGCTCCAAGTACAAGTAACAGCCAATCAGATTTGTTTTCTGAAGAGACCACCAGTGACAACAACAATACCTCGATAACCACGCCAACTCTTAGTCCCAGCCAGCAGCCGCTTCCGACAGAACTGAATGTAACTTCACCAAGTAAAGAGGAGTGTAAGTGCCCAGGTCCTTGATCTGGTAGGGAAAACAGCCGAAGAATCATATCACAAGCTTCTTGCTAACAACTAATTCCAAGAAACAAAACAAAACAAAAAACAGCAGCTCTTTAAATTCAAGATAAATATTCACACGTAGGGCCCAAGCTCAGCAAGTTAGAGAGTAAGTTTCAGCTTTTCCTCAAGAGGTAACCTTTTAGATTAACTGTCAAGGTACATGAAGTTTTGAACCATCCTAGAGCGGTGGCTCTCCGCTTTGGCTGTGCATTAGAATCCCCTGAGGATTTTTAAAATAATTTTAATCTTTACCACTATTCCCTGATTCTAATTTAATTGGTCTGGAGGGAGACCCAGGGATGTGTTCTGCAGAGGAATCTCGTGCGCAGCAAGAGTTTAAAACATGAGGGAACTTAACCCTGTTGTAGGAGCCTTGGATTGAAACTTTACCTGTGTTACTAACTGTGCCTTGACTGTGGCTAAGCATTTACTAAGTTAACATTATACTTCATAGAACATAGGATACTTAAAGGGAGGAGATGGCTTCTTTTATTCTTCTGTAAGTCTTCAGTGATAGAATACTGTGTGTGTGTGACATGGAAACTCATTGTCTACTTAATTTTTATAATACTATAATATATACATATCTTTTGGGGCACAACAATAACTGATAGTATTTTTTGAAAATTATAGGGATATTATGACAGAAGTTTTTGCTTTTTTAAAAAAGTTTTACTTAAGGTTGAAATTTAGTGTTTTAAGTTTAATGAATAGCTAGAAATATGATAGTTTAGATTGTTCTGTTTACTAATATTGGAAAGATTAGCAGAAAACAAATAATCATCTAAATCTAGCATAAACTACTATATTTGGTAATATTAAGAATATAAAATAAGGTAGGTCATAGTCCTTGTCCTCAAATAATTTACTGTTTAGCAAGGGAAATGAAATATATTTGTTGTAAGTATATCAGCAGCTCTCAACCAAGAATGAATGGAGTATTTATGTTGGCAAGATCTATACTTTCTCTCCCTATGGTTAAGGTATGTGGAAAGCCACATCATGACCACAAGTTACTTTATTAATTCATTGTGAAAAATCATATAATGGATTGGGGAAAATCCATATGACAAAAACATTTTTTCTAAGTCAGACCTTCATGGGAAGCTGGGAAGCCAATTCCTAACATGTTATTTATGTAGCAAATGGCAAAGCATGGACTCAGAACAAATAGAGTTCAACAAAGTAAGTTTTTGATCGAGTCAGGCTGATTGTCTAGTGTACTCTAAGGACACATAGGGAATGACTTGCATCTCTTTCAAGATTCCATCTTCACACCCCTTCCCCTCCTTTGCCTGGGCTTAAACTTAACTGCCCTGAGCAGTCTAGCCTTTTAAATTATAATTCTTCCTGTATTTCCATCACTTGCCAGTGTAGAATACTATGTTTGAATGTTATATTTTTTCTTTTAATATGTAAACATCTTCAATGTGATTGAGGAAATCTAGTTCTACTAGCTTCAGATTGATTATCTCTCTTTCTGATAACATTACAGCTTTGAACCATTGCGTATTCATTTTCGAGTTATACTCTTAACTAATCTCATTTCCTAATTCCTCAGACTTTTATAGATCTGGGGAAATGAGATTTGCCATACAATGATGGCTTAAGTTGGTGTTGTTTTCAAATGGGTAGGTTGAATTGGAGTTCAGGAGAGAGAAGTCAAGACTGACTTCATCTATAGGTTTAAGCCTTAGGGGTTGAATGAGGTTGACATGGGTGAGAGCAATGAAAATCAGTGAAGATAGACCCTTGAGTGAAACTTCTACATTTAGGGAGCAAAAGAGATAGATGAGGCAACTGAAGAAGTCAGAGAGGAGGAGAATGAGGTCACAAAAGCTAAGGAACACACTTCAGCTTACAGTGTAGGCTTTAATAATAATGATGAAAATGTTAGTTCACATTTATGAAGTATTTGCTATATTTTAAACCACTCCTCCCAGCTCTTTAGATATAGTAACAACATTTAATTTTCAATATAGTCTATGAGAGTAGGTTCTTTTATTACGCTCATTTTGACAGATGAGGAAGTTAAAGCATAAAGAAGTTTAGTAACTCCTGACCAAAGTTACAGAGCTACTGCTTGACAGTGGAGCCCAAGTTCCAACACATGAATTTGGATTCAGAGTTCATGCTTTCAACCACTATAGCATATCACCATGACTTTGTGAAAATGCTGCCAAAACTGTAAACCAACAGAGGCATTTGGATTTAGTGATCATGAGATTGATTACTTAAATAAGCTATTGAATAAATGACTTTCAGTGGTTTTATATTCATTTAGCAATCTTTGCTGAGTGCCTACTATATGTTAGGCACTAGGTTAAGCACTAAGTACAGAAATTAAGATTAGTTGTCTCCACACAAGGAGGTCAACCTTTTTTTGTTTTTGTTTTTGTTTTTTTGATTTGGAGTCTCACTCTGTTGCCCAGACTGGAGTGGAGTGGCCGCTCTCAGCCACCGTAGCCTCGACCTGCTGGGCTCTGGCGATCCTTCCGCCTCAGCCTTCCAAGTAGCTGGAACTACAGACGCATGCTACCATGCCCGGCTAATTTTTTGATTTATTGTAGAGATGAGGTCTCGCCAAGTTGCCCAGGCAGGTTTCGAACCCGCGGGCTCAGGCAGGCCACTCACCTCAGCCTCCTAAAGTGCGGGATTACAGGCTGAGCTACTGAGCCTGGCTACAACCTTTTGAAATACATATACCTCTCCTTGAAATTCTAACTTCTTCTGCCAAACAGGTGCCTATGAATTTTGGAGTGGAAGGGAGGCAATAGCTGGTAATGGTTAATAAGCGTGCTCTGCAAAATCTTTCTTTCTTAGGTGGGCTTTGCTACCTCACCTACGTTGAAAGCAGCTCTGCTAGAGTAAGAGATGTGTGTCAGGTCCAGGGATAAGAAAAGTAACCCAAGTTTGTTAAAACTTCAGGGTGGATGCATTCTAAGTCAACAGGAGATAATTAAAGTGATTACCAAGTAGCTGTGAAGACCTAGGTGAGATTAGACAGCTGATCCAGCCACACTTCGCAAATGTCTTCAGCTGTAATTTACCTAGGAGAATGGCGGAGGCAGAGGCAGCAGGGGATTACCTATGTTGTTATTTTAGTATGCTTAAGGGACCAAAATTTCATCTGTTGGTCCTTCTTAGCTTCCTCTAAAGAGGTGTGAAGAAGTAGGGTGTTGTAGTTGCTGGGAAATGGGTTTGGGATATCAAATCCAAGTTCCCTGTAGTTTATAAAGGACTTGTGGCGTTTAAATGCTGTAATGATGGTAACAGCTTACAGCACTACAATACTTACCAAGTACTAGTCACTGTTCCAAGTACTTTATATGCACAGTCATCCCTCAAAATATACACTGGTGATTGGTTCCAGGACCCCAAATTAGTGCATATTGAAGTCCCACAGTTGGCCCTGTGGAGGCTGCTTATAGGAAAGGTTGGCCCTTCATACACAAGACGCAATACTACATTTCTGATCTGCATTTGATTGAAAAAATTTGCACCTAAGTGGACCCACACAGTTCAAACCCATCTTGTTCAAGGCTCCAATGTGTTAATGTACTTCATCTTCATAATACCCTGTAAGGTAGGTACTTGTATTGTATCCATTTTACAGGTATGAAAATGGAGACAACCGTATGATGTCGCCCAAGAGCAGAGAGCAGTCTGGCTCCAAGGGCTAGCTCTCTGCCACCATATCATAGCTGCCTATCTCTATTGTGGTTTATAGTCTAAAGGAAGTTGCGTGCAAATTAGGCTGTACAAAGGAAAGGAGTGTTGGCCAAAATTTTAATAAGAATGAAACATTTATTTCTGCTTTTGCTGGTACCTGTTTACTGTTCTCCCAGTTTTCAGGATTTTCCTAAGGGAGATAAAGTGTAATTTGTAGTTATATTTTTTGACCCAACTTTTGAAGAGAGAGGGAAAAATTTCAGGTTGTAGTTAGAACACAGGTAATCAGTTGTTTTGTTGTTAAGTGATGGGCATATGACTGTTCACCTTATGTCAGTCTTACTAGATTAGATTTAAAAGATGAGAAATGTGCTCTTAACTCTCCTTTGAGTCTATTTTCTTATTGTCATACTCTTATAAACCTGGGCATTCCTACCATGACCTGCTTGGGAACCTTATGATGTGCGTACACAATCGAGTTTTTGGGTTTTCCTTCCCAAGTTCCACTAGCATATTGAATGGAAATCAAGGTGTTGGAGGGGCCTTGGCTGGTCTGTTTCCTTCTAGGTAGGAGAAGAAAAGGACTGGTGCCTGCTGCTAATGAAGATTAATAGCAAGAAGTGGGCTTGTTTTCAAATATTCTGACATTCTAATTCTACCTACCTCACACAGAACATTCTTCTAAACTCTGTGGAGGCCATATTGAGAATTCAGCAGGCTGAGTGCATTGGCTCATGCTTGTAATTCCAGCACTTTGGAAGGCTGTGGTGGGAGGCTCACTTGAGCCCAGGCTGTGGTGAGAGGTTCACTTGAGCCCAGCAGTTCAAGACCAACTTGGGCACAAAATCCCAAAAACGTATCTGGGCATCCCAGCTACTTGGGAGGCCGATGTAGGAGGATAGTGGGAACCCAGGAGTTGGAGGCGGTCATCTTGCTGCGGCACTCCAGCTTGGGCAACACAGTGAGATTTTTTCTCTCTCTCTCTCTCAGAATAAACAGCAATCAGCACTTATAGAAAGCTTGCTTACAACAGAGCTTGACAAACTATAGCCCCCAGGCCAGATCCTGCCCATCATCTGTTTTTTGTACTGCCCACAGCTAAGAATGCTTTTTACTCTTTTAAGCAATTGAGAAAAATTAAATACTATTTTGTGTAATGTGGAAATTATATGAAATTCATATTTCAGTGTTTATAAGTAAATTTGTATAGAAACATAGCCCCACTCACTCATCATGCATCATCTATGGCTCCTTCAGTGCTACAACAGCAGAGCTGGGTAGTTGCTATAGATACCTAATGACCCATTATAGAAAAAGTTTGCAAACCCCTGTTTCACAACACTTTGACAAACGTGTTCCAGGGATTATCCTGAGAGTGTTCAGCCAAGGTAGGGCAGGTATTTTCCTTTCTATTCTACAGGTGAGAAGAAAGTTTGGGTAATGACCGTCATTGAATCACAAGACGGCGAAAATTCTTTTCTGGGCCTTTTGCATCAATGATACAGCACTCTGTGTTTTTCCTTGTCTTCTCTACTGCATCTACCCAAGACATGCTGTTGTAGCCAAAAGGAAATATACAGAAAAGCCAGGCATGGTGGCTGAAGCCTGTAATCCCAGCACTTTGGGAGGCTGAGGAGAAAGGATTGCCTGAGCCCACAGACACAGGTTCGAGAACAGCCTAGGCAACTTGGTGAGACCTCATCTTGCCAAAAAAAAGAAAAATTAGCTGGGCATAGTAGCATACGCCTGTAGTTCTGGCTACTTGGAAGGCGGAAGGATCCCCTGAGCCCAGCAGGTCAATGCTGGGTGGCTGTGAGCATGCCTTTGCATTCCAACTTGGATGACGGAGTGAGACTTCAGCTCAAAAAAAAAGAAAGAAAATATACAGAAAAAGTGAGAAGAATCTTGTTAACTGGAATGTTAGTGAGGATTTTTAATGACTAAAGCTTTATTTCCAACTGCTGGCTGGATTTTCCTTCAATGTAACACTGATTCCCGAAGCATACTTTGTGGTTAAATTAATTTGGTTGAACAGAGATTTCCATTGTTTCCTTAGAAACTGGTTTCTGGTGATATCCTAGTTCCCCTAGGATTTTTTTTTTTTAAACAGTTGTCCTTGCTAAACTGTACCTGGGTCTTTGAACATACATTGGGCATCACTGGCTACTTGTCTTCATTTCTGTCTGACAAGCCTTTATCTGCCCCTGGAAATTTAATATCATTGTCACTAAGTGGCTAGACTTTTAATTTGTTTTTACCAATTAAATTTCTAATAATTTCTAAGCCAGTTTTCTTTTTTTCAAATAAGCCTACTTCAGGAGACCAGATATTGACCAAACCAGGCTGACTTCTTCTAGTAGAACATTCAGAAAATATTACCTATTAAAAATAGTTTATGACTTCCTGCTGGGCTGGTTTTAAGTGAAATATGGTGGGGAGATTTATTTACAGTTCTCTCTGTGTGTGTCTTTCTCTTCCCTTTTCTCTAATGAAGCTCAAAACATCAGGCCGTTTATCAGAGATAATTATACAACAGATGGAGCTTTTCTGATATATAATAGTCTCAAAGTGGAAGATTCTTTCCCATAATGAAGAATGCCCAAACTTTAAATGTCTCTTTTGATTTTAATTTAAAGGTCCCCCCCCCCCAGTGCATTTATTTATTTATCCTGAAGCTGGTTCTGTAAAGCCAGGCAGCTTTTATTAGGGCTGTGTTCTAAAAAGATTGATACTTTGCAGTACAGTAGGATAATGTACAGTTATATGCTGTATTGAATTGAATGACTGTAATTTACTAGGAGTCAATATGTAGGATCATTAAATTAATCCCTGTCAAAATGCAAGACGTGAGTAGTAGTTCAGGGGTATTTTCCTATAGAAATTATTTCTATTCCATGATGTTAACTGGGACTTGTTTAAGTATTTGTGGTGTCATCTGACGTTCAACTTGTATTTAAAAAAAAAAGAAAGAAAAGAAAAGAAAGTAAAACTGATTAAGTTACTCATTTGTTGTCTCCTTTTCTTAACTTTTTTTTTTTGGAGTTGGAGTCTTATTCAGTCACCCAGGCTAGAATGCAGTGACACACTCATGGCCACCCCAGCGTTGATCTGTTGGGCTCAGGCAATCCTTCTGCCTCAGCCTTCTAGGCAACTGGAACTACAGGCACGTGCTACTATGCCCAGCTAATTTTTGATTTATTGTAAGTTGAAGTCTTGTCAAGTGACCCAGACTGGTCTCGAACCGTGGGCTCAGGCAATCAATCCACTCGCCTCGGCCTCCCAAAGTGCTGGGATTACAGACTGCGCCACCGAGCCTGGCCTTCCCTTTCCTAACTTTTAATCCTGTTTTTAAGTATGCAAGCAAAACATGACTGTATTTTCATTTTTTGAATTACAAAGATATACGTTAAGATAAAATAGAAAGTGAAAATACTCTAACATCACTACCACCACCACCGAATTCTACTCTTTATAAAAATGACTGCTGTTTATTCACTTTGGATTATATTCTTTTTCTATACAGTTGTGTACATACTTACATATACATAAGATTTTTATTTTTATATAAATCAGAGCATACTGTATATATAATTTTGTAACTTGCCTTTTTAATTAGTAATATATTTAGACATCTTTCCAAGTCTGCACAGGAGGTCTGCCTAATTCTTTGTATAGTATTCTGTATTTCTTTTTTTTTTTTTTTAACCTCTTTTTCTTGAGGCTGTTTCTAGTATTTCACTGTTCTAAACCATGTCAGGTAAACATTTTTGTACATAATCAATGGTGGATGTGCTATTTTCCCATGATTAATACATGGAAGAGGAACTAACCAGTCAGTGAATATGTGTGTTTTAAATATTGATCTACATGGCACTCTTACTCTCCAAAATGCCTGTGCCACTTTATACTCCTAAGAATGGTGTGATAGTGATAGTGATTGTTTACCACGTTATTATCAATATTAGGTATTTCTCTTTTTTTATGCAAGTTGGGCAAAAGTTAGCTCATTTTAACTTATATTTTCCTGACATCTTCTGAGATGGGATTAAGAGTGACAGTGAGATTAAGCACTGTTTTATATGTTTATTAGCTATTTCTTAGGCTCCAGTGATTTGCCTGTGTTCTTTGCTTGCTTGCTTGTTTGTTTGTTTGAGTCTGAGTCTCCCTCTGTTGCCCAGGTTGGAGTGCACTGGCATGCTCACAGCTGCCGCAGCCTCAACCTGCTGGGCTCAGGAGATCCTTCTGCCTTAGCCTTCCAAATACCACAGGTGTGTACCATCATGCCTGGCTAATTTTTTGATTTATTGTAGAGATGAAGTCTCACCAAGTTGCCTGGGGTGCTCTCGAACCCCTGGACTGAGGCAATCATCTTGCCTCACCCTCCCAAAGTGCTGGGATTACAGGCTTCAGCCACGGTGCCCAGCTTGCTACTTGGCTTTTAATTTTGATTTGGGTACCTTGTATTTCATTAGAAAATTTTTTATTTTTATTTTTTAAATCAGAGTCTCACTTTGTTGCTCAGGCTGGAATGCAGTGGCACAACCATGGCTCACTGCAGCCTCAATCCCCTGGGCTCAGGCCTCCTGAGTAGTTGAGACTACAGGTTTGTGCCACCATGCCTGGCTAATTTTTTTTTTTTTTTTAGCTTTTTGTAGAAATGGCATCTTGTTGTTAGGCTGGTCTAGAACTCTTGAGCCCAAACAATCCTCCCATCTCAGCCTTCCAAAGTGCTGGGATTACAGGTGTGAGCCACTGCACCTGGCCAATTTTAAAAATTTTAATGCAAGACTATTGGTCTTTTGTCTTTTAGGTTTCTGTCTTTCTTAGATGACTTTCACAGGGGTATAAAAAGATTTTTCTATATATTTTAAATATTTTTATAGTTTATCTTTTTCTGTATTTAGCTCTTGAACCCATCTAGAATTTATTCTGGGTATGCTATGAAGTATAGTTTATTAATTTTTTTTAAAAATGGATAACCAGTTATCTCAAAATTATTTACCAAATAGTTCTGATTTGAAGTGCCATTACTATTATATAAACATAGATCTGTTTATAGGTTCTTTATTGTGTTTCATTGGTCTACTTGTATATTCTTGAAACTGAAATGTAACTTTGTGGTATATATTACTGTCTGATAGAGCTTGTCCCCTTAGTTTATCCTTTTCTAAATTTTGTTGACTATTCTTTTTATATTTTCTCTTAATGAATTTTATATTTAGCTTGTGAAGTTCTGTTAAAAATTGGAGCCGGACTTGGTGGCTCAGCCTATAATTCCGCGCTTTGGGAGGCTGAGGTGAGTGGATTGCCTGAGCTCGCGGATTCGAGACCCACCTGGGCAACTTGACAAGACTTCATCTCTACAATTAAAAAAAAAATCAATATGATTTTGATTTTTTATTATATTGAATATATAGGTTTATTTAAGAATAATTGACATTTTATACACTCTTGGGTCTTCTCATATAGGATTATGGTTTGTCTTCATTTATTCAAACCTTTGTGTGTGTTCTTGAATAAAGAATTGCCGTTTTCTTAAAATAGCCCTTACACATTTCTTGCTCAGATTTCTTCTTTGCAGCTTTATAGATTTTTAAAAATATTCCTGACTCATCCAACTACATTAATTTTTGAAATAGTTATCCACAAATACGATATTTGTTGTAGGTTTCTTGTATGTATTCTTTATTAGTTAAGGAAACTCTTTTCTTTATAGTTTGCTCATTGCTTTTGTTTTTAGTGAGTGATGGGTGTTGAATTCTAAAAAATAGTTTTTCAGTATCTGTTGAGATGATCATATGGTATTTCTCCTTTAATATGTAATCTCTTAATTTAATAGACTTACAGTGTTAAACCATCTTTGCATTCCTTGAATAAATTATAGTAGTTCTTTCAGTATACTGCTGGATTCAAAATGCTAATTTTATTGAAAATGTTATATATTTTTTCTCAACCAGAGAAGTAATTTTATGTGTGCATGTTTATGCTTGGTGGGCATGCTATTCCTGTCTGCTTTTGCTATTAGTTTAATCTTAGAGAAAACTTTTCATCTTTTCCTGTGCTCTGAGGCAACTTTGTATCTTATCTTCTGTTACTGTGTGACATACCTATTCTTTGAAAGCTTGAAGAAAACCTATTCATAAAATTCACTAACCTGATAACTTTTTTCGAATAAGTCTTGGAACTTATTGGCTTCTTATATGACTATTGGGATACTTATGTTGTCTGCCTCATTTTAACTCAGTCTTGGCAGTTAATATTTATTACAAAATATCCATTTCATCTCAGTTTCTAAACCTATTGGAATAAAATTATACATAGTGGTCTTATTTTTAAAATTTTTTCCATAGAAGAAGGCTCTTTAGTTTGCAGCACTATATATATAGTTTCAGGTACCCAAATTATTGGTATTATTTATAGTCTTTAATTTGTCTTTATATATGTTCCTCTAATTGGCTCAGTGGAAAAATATTGAAGATTGGGAAGTTGTTACTGCCACCATTGTGTTTTCATAGGATTGTAGTAACAATCTCCTGACTGTTTTTACTTCTGATTTCTTCCTATTCCGTAAGCCTATCAGAAAAATTTCCCATTGATAGCACATTTAAAAGGCATATTTGTTCATTGATTCTTCATTACCTATATGGTCATTCAGATTCTTAATCTTGTATAAGACATCTTTTCTCATAAGCTAGACCCTCAGTGTGTCTGACCTGTCTACCCCTCCCAGCAATGACACTCAGCACTGAGTTATACCAGACCCTTGCTGTCTTCCAGAAGACATCATGACATTCCTTATATTACTATTTTTATTCATGCCCTGTGAGGCCCCTCTCAGAATTATTTCATCTCAGTGGTTGCTTCCTCTAAGGAATTTCTGTACTTCTTTTCTGTAACCATCTAGTCACATATTGTCTTTTTTTTTTTTTTTTTGTCAGAGTCTCACTCTGTCGCCCAGGCTGGAGTACAGTCTCACACTCATGGCTATCTGCAGCCTCAGCCTGCTGGGCTCAGACAACCCTTCCACTTCAGACTTCCAAGTAGCTGGGACTACAGGTGCATACCACTACACCTGTATAATTTTTTTATTTATTTCAGAGATGAAGTCTCTCCAAGTTGCCCAGGCTGGTCTCAAACCCCTGGGCCTCAAGCAATCCTCTCACCTTGGATTTCCAAAGTGCTGAGATTACAGGCGTGAGCCACTGCACCTGGCCCACATATTGTCTTTTATTATGTACTTTTTGACATGAGACTGTTACCACTCTGCACAAATTGAGATGCTAAGCCCAAAATTAGCAGGGACTTTATGCTGCTTTGCTCTGTCTCAGAGTACCTCATACAGTGCTGGCACAATATTCAATAAATGCTTACTGATTTAGATATTTAGAAAAGTTTTGTTTTTAATTTTTGTTGCTTTTGGAAACCTATTTTATGTGACTTCTCACTTGCTTGTACCTGATTTTTAAATAGCTACTTAATATTATTTTATTATTTTCTATATCATACAGTAATCCCAAGGTAAAGCAACTCAAAAAGGCAGTGGCTCCTCCAAATTTTGAAATTTGGGTGCCTTGTGGTGCTAACAGCTCATCTTAGACTTTTAGAATAATGGGAGTCAGAGTCAGTCTTTCTCTCACTCACTCACTCTCTCACTCTCTTACCCTCTCACTCTCTTTCATTCTTTCATACAAATAGCCACCTGTCTGTTGCAAAATAACAATTTTTGCTTATAGGTATTTATTTTATCACCTCAATTTCTCTTTTAGAATTCCCCTTTGCAAAAGAGAATACTAGCAAACTTTTAATACTCAATTTCAAGGGTTCCTTAAGAAGTCTGCAAATCTGAAAGATTAGTTTCTCATAAAGATTTTCTCAGTCATCTATGTGATTATAGTTGTTGATATTCAGACTAGGTTTTCAAGCACCTCCTTCCACCCCACAAATACAGATTTTTTCCTAAATGTTCTTATTAGATGACTCTGTACTTCTGTGAAAGTAAAGGTCACATTTCACACATCTTTAGCCTTTTGCATTTGTCATTACTTTTATTTGTGTACGTACAGGTAGTAGGTGACATTGTGCTGATTTTAGACTAAATCAAAGCTTTACAACAAAAGGGTTTGGTTGAAAATATTATAATGGGACATCTCTTCAAATGTGTTGAAGTAGTCATTTCAACGTTACGTGAATATATTTTAATTATGCTTGTAAACTTATCTCTTTAGAAATTCAGAGCTACCAATGCCAAAGAAATGACTGTGTGACTTGACATTTTTGTATTCATAGCCTCTGTTATTTCATAATATTTTCCTTTTTTTTTTTTTAAATCAAAGTCTCACTGTTGTCTAGGCTGGAGTGCAGTGGCACGCTCACGGCCACCCCAGCATCGACCTGCTGGACTCGGGATCCTTCTACCTCAGCCTTCCAAGTAGTTGGAACTACAGGCATGCACTACCACATCCAGCTAATTTTTTGATATATTGTAGAGGCAAGGTCTCACCAAGTTGGCCGGACTGATCTCGAACACCTGGACTCAGGCAGTCCTCTCACCTCGGCCTCCCAAAGTGCTGGGATTGCAGGCTTCAGCCACTGCGCCTGGCCTCACTATTTTTTAATTGATAGTTATTTTTTTACAAAAGAATGTTTTTATGTTGACGCATAATTATTTTGCTATTGTTAAATGAAAGCATTTAATATTTTTCTTAGTTTTAATTTCATATAGTATCAGTATTAATAGATACAACCCATATAAACAGAAGTGTTTAGTGTCTTCAATTTTTAACTATAACAAGATACCAAGACCAAAAAGTTTGAGAACTACTATGCTAGATCAACATGTAAGTATGATGAAAGTTATCATACTTATATTTATTAATTACATTTCTGAATAGCTAGTTATATACAGTAATTGCTTTTGGCCTGGGTTATTTTCATTCGGTAGTGAAAAGCATATTTTGAATATCTAATGTGTTAGATTGCCAAGATGAGTGAGACTCTACTCCCTCTGAGGCTCATTCCATTAATGCCGTTGCTGGATCAGGAGATGGCATTCCATCTCCTGGCAACAGCAGGGAAGTGCACTCTTTGTCTTTAAAGAGTTTGTCAGTACTGGGTAAATGGAAAGCATTCCTAATTTCAGTTTGCTCTTAACTGTTGTTCTCTGGGAAAGGTGGTGTGGGAGGATTTTCATTTTACTTCTATTGAGCAAATAGGCTAATAATAAGCACACACAGATACACACCATATTTGCAGAACTGCCCAGCATTGTTCGGGCATGCCTTGCTTTATTGCGCTCTGCTTTATTGCACTCTGCAGATACTGTTTTTTTCACATAGTGAAGATTTGTGGCAATCCTGCATTGAGAAAATCTGTCAGTGCCATTTTTCCAATAACATGTGCTCGCTGGGTGTCCCTATGTGACATTTTGATAATTCTTGCAATATTTCAAACTTTTTCATTATACTATATCTGTTATAGTGATCTGTGGCCAGTGGTTTTTGATGTTACTATTATTGTTTTAGGGCATCATGAATATACTCGGTATGTGTGTGTATTCTGACTGCTCCACTAACCAGCTATTCCCCCATTTCTCTCCCTCTCATCAGGCCTCCCCATTTCCAGAAACATAACAATATTGAAATTAGGCCAATTAATAACCCTACAAGAGCCTCTAAACGTTCAAATGAAAAGAAGAGTCTCATGTCTCCCATTTTAAATCAAAAGGTTAGAAATGTTTAAGCTTAGTGAGGAAAGTATGTCAAAAGCCAAAATAGACCAAAAGTTAGACCTCTTATACTAACTAGTTAACCAAATTGTGAAATTAAATGTGTTAATCTGGTAAGAAAGGGAAACAGCCTTATTGCTGATATGGAGAAAATTTTCGTGGTCTGGATAGAAGATCAAAACAAGCCACAGTATTCCTTTAAGCTAAAGCCTTATCCAGAGCAAGGCCCTAATTCTCTTCAATTCTTTAAAGGCTGAGAAAAGTGAGAAAGTTGCAGAAGAAAAGTTGGAAGCTTCATGAGGTTAAGGAAATAAGGAATCTCCATGACATAAAAGTGCAAGGTGAAGCAGCAAGTGCTGATGGAGAAACTGCAGCAAGTTTTCCAGATGTAACTAGTTAAAATCACTGACGAAGCTGACTCGGTGGCTCAGCCTGTAATCCTGTGCCTTTGGGGGGCTGAGGTGAGTGGATTGCCTGAGCCTGCGGGTTCGAGACCCGCCTGGGCGATTTGGCGAGACCTCATCTCTACAATAAATCAAAAATCAGCCGGGTTGGTAGTGCGTGCCTGTAGTTCCAGCTACTTGGAAGGCTGAGGCAGAAGGATTGCCGGAGCCCAGCAAGTCGAGGCTGCAGTGGCTGGGAGCGGCCACTGCACTCCAGTCTGGGCGACAGAGTGAGACTCCAACTCAAAAAAATAAAAAAAATAAAAAAATAAAATCACTGACGAAGGTGACTACACTAACAACAGATTTTAAGGGTGGTTGAAACAGTCTTATATTGGAAGAAGCTGGCATCTAGGACTTTTATAGCTAGAGAGAAGTCAGTATGTGGCTTCAAAGGGCAAGCTGACTCTTTTGTTAAGGACTAATAAAGCTGGTGACTTTAAGTTGAAGCCATTGCTCAGTTTCCATTCTGAAAGTCGTAGGGCCCTTAAGAATTATGTGAAGTCTACTCTGCTTTTGTTCTGTAAATGGAACTGAATGACAGCACATCTGTTTATAGCATTACTGACTGAATATTTTAAGTGCACTGTTGAGACCTACTTCTCAAAGAAAAAAAAAGATTCCTTTCAAAATATCACTGCTCAGCTGGGTTCAGTGGCTCAGCTTGTATTCCCAGTACTTTGGGAGGCCGAGGCGAGTGGATTGCCTGAGCCCGTGGGTTCGAGACCCACCCTGGCAACTTGGCGAGACCTTGTCTCTACAATAAAAATCAAAAATTAACCGGGCATGGTAGCACATGTCTCTGGTTCTGGCTACTTGGAAGGCTGAGGCAGAAAGATTGCCGGAGCCCAGCAGGTCAAGGCTGCGGTGGCTGGGAACATGCCACTGCACTCCAGTCTGGGTGACAGAGTGAGACTCCAACTCAAAAAACAAAAACAAAAACAAAATATTACTGCTCATTGATAATGTATCTGGTCACCCAAGAGCTCTGATGGAGATGAATGTTGTTTCCATGCCTGCTAATACAACATTCATTCCACAGGCCATGGATCAAAGAGTAATTTTAACTTTCAAGTCTTATTATTTAATAACTACATTTTATAAGACTATAACTGCCGTAGATGATGATTCCTCTGATAGATCTGGCCAAAGTAAATGGAAAATCCTCTGGAAAGGAATCACCATTCTAGATGCCATTAGGAACATTTGTGATTCATGAGAGGAGGTTAAAGAAAGGGAGACGGCCTTAACAAACATTAACAATAGTTTGGAAGAAATTGATTCCAACCCTTGTGGATGATTTTGAAAGGTTCAGGACTTCAGTGGAGGAAATAATTGCAGGTGTAGTAGACATAGCAAGAGAACTAGAATTAGAAGTGGAGCCTGAAGACATGAATTGTTGTGATTCGTGTAAATATAATGGTACATTGTTGTAAATATAATGGTAAAGCTTTAGTGGATGAGGAGTTACTGCTTATGGATGAACAAATGAAGCAGTTTCTTGAGGTGGAATCTACTCTGGGGAAGATGCTGTGAACATTGTAGAATGACAACAAATAATTTAGAATATCACATAAACTTAGTTGATAAATAGTGGCAAGGTTTGAGAGGCTTGAATCCAATTTGTAACAAGTTTTACTTTGGGTAAAATGCTATCAAACAGCATCACATGCTACATAGAAATCTTTCTTGAAAGGAAGGGTCACTCAGCATGGCAAAGTTTGTGGTCTTATTTTAAGAGAAAGAGGGAAGGAGGAGGAAGAGAGAGAGGTAGAGGTGGTTAAGGTGATTGGGTGGTGGCCTCCTTCATGTCATCATAAAGGGGCAGGTAAGCACAGGTTATGTCAGGTGATGGACAGCTGGCAGATGGGTGGGTCAGTCACATGACTGTTGCCATGGTGATGGGATCTGTATCATGAAGGTTACATTAGGTTAACTTGTTTACAAAACACACTGGGGAGGGGATTGTAAAGCAGTTATCTGCAGCCACCTGAGAAACTGGTTCTGTCCTTGATTAAATTTAAGTGAACTACTAGAAAAATATGACAAACCTAAGCAATGTTAAAATGACTGCACTTTGGCTATATTAACTTCATTTTATGTCCCTTCATAGACATGTGCTATTGCACACCTAATTAACTACAGTATAGTGTAAACATTTGTATGTACTGGGAAACAAAAAAATTTTGTGACTCATACTTTATTACAATATTCACTTTACAGTGGTGGTCTGGAACCAAACCCACAGTACCTCCAAGGCCTGCCTGTATTTGTTTAGAGGAGTTAAGGTGGAATGGTAATGAAATTGTGTTTGTGGACAAAATAGATACGATACCAATATCAAGTTCTGACCTGTTTTGAAAATCCCCTTCTCATAAATTCCCAATTTAGATCTAAAGGTGTAAAAGATCAAGTACTGAGTTAGGGTTAGCACTTCTAACTCTGGGAGATTAACGCTTAGATTCTGTAAAATCTAAGCATTTGTAAATAGTTTAATTTGGATGTTTTGTTTGGAGAAATGAGAGGGCTATTACCTATTCTGAAGGTTGTCTGTAAACCTAGATTACCACTCATATCTTTATGTATCTTTGTTTTTAATTAATGGTGCTTCCTGGACTCAATTATATAGATAGGTGTGTCTTTTATGGTTAAAATAATTCATGAATTACAGGATTAGGGTGAAGTAGGATAGGATTTTCTTTTCTGAAGAGATGATTTGTTATCTTCATGCATTCTAATATGTACCTGATATTCATTTATTACCATCAGTTCTTTACTGTTTTAAATACCCATGTATATACTGAAGACTTTTAAAGAAGGAATATTTTGCTGCTGAAGAAATATAGATTATTTGAAATTTTTAAAGATAATTTTACATTCTTAACACAAACACATCAGGAAAGTGTAGTATTTCACTATGTTCATTGCATAGTTTTTGTTTTGTTTTTTGAGTTGTCTCATCAAAGAAATTCTTGATAAGATATTCCAGATCTCTACAGAGGGGAGAGAATTATAACTCTTGAATATGTTGTTCAAAATTACCTTTAGAACTATGAGCCTGGAAAAGTGAGTTGCTGCAAAGGTAAACAGTATACAGCTTATGATAGAGTGGATTGACAGACTGGTAAAAAAAGAATGACGCATTTCTAATTAACCAACAGTGCCTTTAGTTGGAAATTAGTTAGATACTGTTATGTAAATGTCGTGTAGGTTAAGCAAGAAAATTGAAGTGTTACAAATCTGCAAAAGAGTGGCCATTTTTGTGTATTCGTGTTTTGTAGTTACCGTGAAAGGACTGTTGGTGGAATATTTGTTTGATTATTAAGTTTCTGGCAAATTTTAGCTGTCTGATTCCTTGACAGTGAGATTTGTTTTGTTTTGTTTTGTTTGAGTCGGAGTCTCACTCTGTTACCCAGGCTGGAGTGCAGTGGCATGATGATGGCCACCGCAGCTTCTACCTGCTGGGCTCAGGTGATCTTTCTGCCTCAGCCTTCCAAGTAGCTGGAACTACAGGCACATACCACCACGTCCAGCTAATTTTTTGATCTATTGTAGAGATGAGGTCTCACCAAGTTGCCCAGGCTGGTCTTAAACCTGTGGGCTCAGGCAGTCCTCTCACCTCGGCCTCCCAAAGTGCTGGGATTATAGGCATGAGCCACAGGACCCGGCTGAGTTTTTATTTTTAATTGATGTGTTTTTAGCATATGATCTGACTGTAGCCAGTGAGGAGTAGTGGAACTAGGAACCAAAAATAGCCAGTCATCACAGCTATTTTAACAAATCTTTCAGAGTAGATTGTTGATGTCTATTTCAAGGTTAAGGAGAAATACTGTTTTATCAGTGTTTACTCAGCCTTGGATTTTGACTGTGTTAAGAGATTGCTAGACTAAATGGAAGAGTCCTGTAATCTAGTGTTCTCTATTTTCTTCTTGAGTCATAGTCTTCAACTTGTCTCTGGGATTGACTGCTGTCTGAGTAAGTAGCTCAGGGTGTTTTGACATGTTCAGTAACTATAGGAGGCTGAAAATTTTTAAGATTTCTGCTACCACTGTTTGAATTGTGAGTGTGGATTGTGAATGGGGTATCTTTATTTAGTCTCGTTTTTGCTGGTTATAGTGAAGTAAGTATGCAGGCTTGACTCAAGTCTTTAACATTTACAGGGATGAATTAGTACTGTTTCCTCCATGAAAATCCACTTTCCTATTGTAAATGCTGTAAAGATTTTTGCTTTGTTGGGACTACAGCTGAAGAATGGAATTTCATGCCTTTCATGTGGAATTGCAAATGCGATCCATAGTGCTGCATTATACATTATACCCTTGATACAAGAATAGAAACATCCCTAGAAGAAAAGATGGAATAGTCAGTCTTCTCTAGTCACAAGCTACAGCTTCCACAGTTTATTCACTTGCATATTCCAAAGTTTAAATTGTTGAAACTTGATATTTCTTAAGGAAAAAGTTATCTGAATCTAACATCAAATGCAAAATCCTAGTCTTTTATTAAAGATCTTCAGATAATGAAGAAACTTGAAAAAAATTCATTTACTTAATTTGCTTTAGCAAAACAAAGCAAAAAGCACGCATTATGATTGGCTAAAAGTTACTTCAGATTGGTTAATCTTTATATCATCTGGTTCAGAATCCCCACAGAATCTATCATGTTAAGCAAGAAACTATATTTTTTAAAATATTAAAAAACCCAAAACTCATTTTTTATACTATTTGCCACTGATGTAGGCTACAAGGACTAACAATCAGAATAGAGTTTACAGTGATTTATAGGGACATATGCCAGCCTCTCTCTCAGAAATTAGCAAGTCCAGGAAAAAAAAGCAACTCTATTCTTTTGATGGAGCAGATGCCCTGACTTTGACCCTTTACAATCAACTCTCAAAACTATTTTGTTTGCTGTAACCATGACACCCATGTTATATTTTTATTGTGAACAGAACCCTAAAAAGATTTCCTTTGAGTGACCCTTAATTTCCCTCATTTATTCTAACAGAGTTGATTTGAAGTTATCTGTAATTATGTAAGGGTAGATGTTGGACTCTTTTTTTTTATTTGAGAGTATGGGTGTTTTGGATCTCAGTGCAATTAGTGTAGAATATATATGTGGTGCTGATAGGCTTCTGTTCTGGATTTTAAAGTGCTTCATAGGTTGTAGTCTGCCAGACCAAACTTAATTCTAAGCTCTCTGTTTATAATATTGCCCAATTATCAAACCTGGGATATATTATCACTGCCAGTTGCTTTTGCTGTCAATTTGTCTTGGCTCAGCTATGGTTCTATTTGTACTTTAATGTGGTGAATACATTGGATTGGGTTGTTAGTTTAACAAGCTCTCTGGAGAATGCTTTCATGATGATGCATGTTGAGTTATACCAGGTAGCCTTAAAGTTATTTGCGTATTTGCCAAAACCTACAGAAATTAATTCACTGGAAAATTTTGAATGAATGAACTCTCACCCTAAAGATGCTGTGAAGATTCTCTTATTTGACAATCATCTAGGACATTTGTAAACATGGGATGTTAATTCATGAGTCCCAACCAAATTTCTTTAAAGGTTTTAATTTGACAATTTCTCCCTTGTAATTTTACAGATGGATTATTTTCTGTCCTCTAAAACAGGTATTTTGGTATTTAAACCATTATTGACTCTTATGGTTTCTGCAGCTCACTATTTTATAGGAACTTGGTAATCCTGGACATACATTGAGTTGTGGTTAAAGAAAATATTATCAGAAATTGGAATGAACTGAACTGTTAATATTTACATGAGGGGGGATATTTACAATGTGTTCAGCTGGTTTAGAAAGATACACTAATTTTCTCCTATGCCTTCTCCAACCTGTTGCATTAAAATTTCCAGAGTCAGGGCCTGGGAATCTATATTTTTAAAGTGATCCCCAGAACTTTCTGGATGTTGGGAATGTTGCAATATTTAGACCTTATGGTCCAAATGGAGTGGGGGTTGGAAAACAATTATCAGTAGCTACTTCTGAGAATGTTAAGAGAATATGATAGAACTAGGCAGTGTCAAAATGACTGCACTCTAGCTTAAGATTATTCCATTCAATAATTCTATTTTGGCATTACCCTTTCAATTCTGATATTTTCATTTTTTTATGTTATCCCTCAATAAAAATATTTTACAAAAATGTGCATTACTTAAACAGTTTCAGCAGTCATTTGATGAGCATTATTAAATGTTCACTGTCCACATAGGACCCAGGAGTAGGTAACAGTGTGTTTCTTGATCCTTGGAAACATAAACTGGTGTTTATAGTTTATGAAGCTTTTTGTGCAGATAGTTCTTTGTGTGTAACTTCTGGCAAATTTTACTCTTCCCCATTTTTTTTTTTCTGTTGAAGAAACTGAGGGTCATTTATCCAAAATTTCTCAGCAAGTAGGGAGTAGTTGCTGGACTTAAACTGAGTCTTTTAAAAAAGCCTATACTTTTTCAGATATAAGAATTATATCTGCTTCAATTAACAACAGCAATAACAAAAAACCTTACATGGGGGCAGAAGTTACAGCATTTTAGGGAGTTACAAAAGCCAATGCCCAGAGGATCCTTGAAGATGGTGGGTTCTGTGATAGGTTTGCATATGGCTAATGGTCTCTTTATATTGCCTATTTTCATGTCACAGTTGTCCATCTGAGCCTATGTAATTTCAATATGTTAAACTTTTTCTGATGAATTTGACATTGGTAGAAAAAATTTCAGTTGAAGTACCCTGTTCTCTGGTCTAACTTGTGACTCTCCAATTTATTCTTGCCTCAACTTGTGACTCTCCAATTTATTCTTGCCTCATTTTCAAATTCTTGCATTTCCAAGTGATGGCAGCCAGTGATGAATGTTCTTCTTCCTGGTTACAATGTACAGCATTTATTAACATATTCTTTGGCACTTGACTACTTTCCATCAAGCTATTTATTGCTGTCATGCATTGTTTTTTATTTATGTACATAAATATTGTCTTCTTAACAAGATTATAAACTCTCTGTGATGGCACATAGTAGGTATTTGCTAAGGTTTCTTTGATGTTAGCAATGCACTTACTTGACTTTTCCTCCCTTTTAAAATTTTCCCTAGTGTTGTCTTACACTCACTAAAGTTTATAGTTAGTCCCCTACATACAAACTTTGAAGTTATGAACTTTAAGGATGCACACCTGCATTATTTTAAGTGTGTTACTTCTCTCCACCTGTTGTCAGTATTGTCGGTTAAATATACACATTACTATAAAGCTGATCTGGTTAGTTTGGTACTTAGGCTAGCTTCGTTGGACTTAAATTGGATTTACAGTTGCACTGTTAGAACGGTACTCATTGATATGTTGGGGACTTCATGTACTGCCATTATGACCTTGGTATAGGAAAGAGTGGGCTAACGGTGCACTTCTTTGGTGGGATCTCCAAATCTCTAAACCCATGAGACTTAGTGGCTTAAATTCTAATAACAGATCTCAGAGATCTTTCATCTTTCCTTCTTTTTCAGTGAGTAACTTCAGTGATACTGAAATCATAGGTGATATACACTGTGCCACTTACCTGGGAGCCTTATCAAAATCCGTGTGTAATATTTGTCTATGTGTTCTGTTCACTCATGATCATCACCACCGCCCCTCCCAGGACATATCAAGAACCACTGACCTTTATATTTGTATAGTAGCTTCCTATTTCAGAAGGTAGGGCATGTCAGCTTTTGGGATATGTATTAATGTCAACTTTAGAATATGTCGATGGTCCTGATTCTACAGAATGAAATTACCTTATTTTCAGGTCATCACCCACTGATGAACTAAATCTTATGCATGTTCTTGAATTACGCCTATGCATCCAATCTCTGGGCCCAACAGGATTCCATAAAGACCCTCTTCACATCATACTTCTTATGACTAGATATTTTTCTTTAGTCATCAATGCTTTCCTTATATATTTAAATGATCCTTATTTCTTCTGACAAGCAGTTTATTGTTTCTTAGGAAGTTTCCCCCTTTAAATAAGGGTAGTTTTTCAATAAATTCAAAGGTAGGTTGACCACTGAGACCAGCATTAAGAGAGAGTATTGCTGCTTATTGCTCTGTGGAAGAACTCATCTTCCCAAACTTATAGGTAACTTCCTCTTACCTAGATCTGAATTCTTTCTTTTTTTTTTTGAGTTGGAGTCTCACTCTGTTGCCCAGGCTGGAGTGCAGTGGCCACTCCCAGCCACCGCATCCTTGGCCTGCTGGGCTCCGGCAATCCTTCCGCCTCAGCCTTCCAAGTAGCCGGAATTACAGGCATGTGCTACCACACCCGGCTGATTTTTTTGATTTATTGTAGAGATGAGGTCTCACCTGCCCAGGCGGGTCTCGAACCCGCGGGCTCAGGCAATCCACTCACCTCAGCCTCCCAAAGGCGCAGCATGACAGGCTGAGCCACCGAGCCCGGCTCTAGATCTGAATTCTTATTAAAATTTTATTCTTTAACTTGTTAAATTATGTGAGACTTGACTTTTTTATTAAAAGTATGCTATAGTGTAGAAAGGCTATGGATCTTTATTGACTAAATTGCTGATCTAAATTAGGTCCTTAGAATTAACTCACCACTGCCACCATCTTTCCTTCCATTCTTCCTTGTGTATATTTTTAGGTTGACCTTTTCCCTTGTAGGTTTCTCTTTACTCGAGATAGCACCTGTGGGCATGTAGACGATATGTCCTGACTCATGTGCCTGCCTTTCTGTTTCTAGGTGGGCCATGCACAGACACAGCTCATGTCTCGTTAATCACACCAACCAAAAGATCCTGTGGTACAGGTATGTACATCATTCTTATGTGAATTCAACCTTATCTGAATTCTTCACAGAAGTTAGCAACTGGTTCTAACTTGGTGTGCTTCCCAGGTACTCTGATTTCTTCCATCAATTGTGAAGTGATGTATTATGTGCTTAGTATTCGGAGTAGAGTGTGAGTAGAGGTCAGAGTGATGATCTTGGGGGTCAGATTGACTGAGTTGATGCTGGCAGCTAGATCCAAGAGAGTGGACTACAAAACTGACAAATTTTCATACATCTTAATATTTGAAGAATGTTATTAAGACATGAAACAAAATGTAGATCATTGTATAGTTTGTACTATGTGACTAATTTGTCTATGTCTTGGTTTTGTTTAAAAAAATACTGTTTACATGATAGAATCTGGAGGAGGAAAGAAGTTTGAGTATAGAAAATTAGAGTTTTAACTTGACTATTACAGTATCCTAGTAGTTTTAGAAAATTACTTTCTCTTATTCATCCTAAAGTCGTGGATATGCTGAAATTATTATTTTAAGATGCACGAGTTCCAAAAACATCTTTGTGTTTCTGTGACATTTTAATTAAACATGAAGTCATGAATCTTATAGCTCTCTAAAGAGAACTCAGCATGTCCATTGTTCCCTTAACCTATAGCTTAATTTATTTTAAACAATATTTGCCTTTTCTAATAATGCTGCCTGTCATTTAAAATATCTCAAGGATTATATTTAGAAGAGTCACAATAATTATATTGTTTTTCTAAAGGTCATAGTCAAGAGTATTTTTCATAACTTAAAAAGTCCTTGTAACTCCCCAACAGAAATAGCACAGATATTTTCATGTACAAATTTACTGTGAAACCTAAGCTCCTTTAAATACTCATAGCTTGATGTTGAACCTCAAACAGGCCCATCTTTGTGTAGTTTCAAAGTAGCATCCAGGCACTAAGCTATAAGGAACCTGATTTTACTCACCTCCAGTGACCAGCTATGAGGCAGGGATGTGTGACATAGTCCTGGCATGGTCTTATCCCTCCTGTGTCCAATCCCCAAGCTCCAATAGGTAGAGTGGATTTCTCTGCTTCACTGAGGCAGAAAAGAGCTGTGCTCTGGAGTGAGTCAGACTGTTCTGATTAGCAAGCGGGAAGTCAGAGAGCTAGCTGTCTGTCCACTCTACCCAGAAACTTGAAACCATATTCAGAGCCCTTTAATTTGAGGTTCAACGCTTCAGGTGCACAGTATACTTTAGTCTTTCTTCTTTCCTTCCAATCTTAGCTCTCAGGGCAGGATTTACTGTTAGCACTTCCACCATATTCAGGCAGCAGGTCAAGGAGCCTTTATGTCTAGGTTCTTCCAAAGTTGGATTCATGCCTCTATCATGTGCTCTGTGATTCTTCTCCTATGAAGAGCTTTCCCAAGGATCTCACAGACAGACCACACATGGGCCTTCAGGCATAGATGGTCAGTAAATAATTGTTACAGTGGTGCCATTTCGTAGGAGCTATAGAGTGAGACCCTAAGTGTAAGATATTACCAACCCCTTCCCACCCAATCTATCCATTCAAAGTTGGAACAAAAACAGCCTTGAACTTAATGTGTGTTAGCAAAAGGTTACTTAGAATAGGTCAGTGCTCATACACAAAAATCAACTCTAAAAGGATCAAAGACCTAAATGTAAAACCCCAAACTATAGGAACCTTAGAAAATGCAGGAGAAACCCTCATGAAAATTGAAACTGGCAACCAATTCCTGATCAAAACCCCAAGTGCCAATGCCATAAAAGATAAGATAGACAAGTGGAACCTCATCAAACTGAAAAGCTTCTGCAAAGCCATAGAAACCTTCAAGAGAGCAGTGAGACAGCCCACAGAATGGGTAGAAATATCTGCCAACCGTATATCTGACAAAAGCCTAACATCTAGAATCTACAAGGAACTCAAACATGACGAAAGGAAAAAAAAAAGCCCTGTTCAAAAGTGGGCAAAAGATATGAATAGACACTTTTCAAAAGAAGATGTGCAAGCAGCCAACAGATACATGAAAAAATGCTAGCCTCACCAATCATCAAAGAAATACAATTAAAACCATACTGAGGCCTGGTGCTGTGGCTCAAGCCTATAGTCCTAGCACTTTGGGAGACTGAGGCGAGAGGATTTCCTGAGCCCTTGGATTTGTGATCAGCCTGGGCAATACGGTGAGACCTCATCTCTACAATAATCAAAAAAATTAATCAGGTGTGGTAGTGCATGCCTTTAGTAGTTCCAGTTATTTCGAAGGCTGATGCAGAAAGATCGCCGGAGCCCAGCAGGACGCTGGTGTGGCCGTGAGCATGCCACTGCACTCCAGTGATGGAGTGAGAATCCAATTCCCTCAAAAAAACCACACTCCAGTCAGGATGGCCATCATCAATAATTCAAAAACAACAGATGCTGGAGAGGATGGAGGGAAAAGGGAGCACTTCTACACTGTTGGTGGGAGTGTAAACTAGTACAGCCTCTGTGGAAAAAAGTTTGACGATTCCTAAAAGATCTAAAAATCGACATTCCATATTACCCCACAATCTCCCTTCTGGGAATATACCCAGAGGGACTCAAATCATTCTATACAAAAGATACCTGCACACTCATGTGTATCGCAGCATTATTCACAATAGCAGAAATATGGAACCAACTATGCTGCCCATTGAAAGGGGACTGGATTTTTAAAATGTGGTACATATATATGATGGAATATCATGCAGCCATAAAGAAGGACAAAATTATAAACTTTGCAACAACTTGAATGGACGTAGAGTCTATAATATTCAGTGATCCATCACAGAAACAAAGAACTGAGTACCACATGTTCTCACTCATACGTGGACCATGAACGATTATCATAATACTATGAGAAAGGGATTAACAGTAGTGGGAAATTGCTGGGGGGAGGGGCATACCTCATCAACAAGGGTACCTGCATACTGACCTTTTGTATACCTAACCCTGAATTGTACCCCACATCTTTAAAATAATTTTAAGAATATTTTTAAAAAATATGTTAGTGGTCTCTGATGAAGGGCACACAATGTACAGTCTGAGGTATGGGGAGAAAATAGCAAAAATTCTTTATCTCAACCTTATAAAATCTCTATTTTGCAAATTTTATTATATATGCATATTAGTTTATGCATATAGTTTATAAACAGCAAATATATAATTTTTTTTTAAGTTAGTGTCTTACCCAGTTGTCCATCTGGAGTGCAGTGGCACGCACATGGCTACCGCAGCCTCAATCTGCTGGGCTCAGGTGATTCTTCCTCTTCAGTCTTCCAAGTAGCTGCAACTACAGGCATACACCACCACACCCAGCTAATTTTTTGATTTATTGTAGAAACGAGGTCTCTCCAAATTGCCCAGACTGGTCTCGAACCTGTGGGCTTAGGCAACCGTCTTGCCTCTGCCTCCCAAAGTGCTGGGATTACAGACATGAGCCACTGCGCCTGGCAATAATATATACATATTAAAGGTACCTGACCAAATATTTTATATAGGAATGCACAGTGAAAAAAGATTAGTTGTCTCTTCTTCAGTAAACAGGTTGTTTTCTTTTTAGTACTTTGAAAATTAGATCTAAAGATTAGCATTAGACCCATTATGTGGTTTAGTAGATAAAGACTTGAGTGGTTGATTAATTGGTCTTGATTTATATTACAGGTGACTATTATTTTGGTCAGGTAAAGGATGTTGTTGTAATTTAGAGGTAGACAGCAGTATAGAGGGGTTGGTCTACAACTATCTAAATGAGAGAAGAAACTCTTCTTAAGAAATTGCTTTGTGATAACTATTAGTCTAAGAAGCAGATTGCAAAAAGTAGGTGTAATAACAAATGAAAGATCACTTAATCTTTGTAAGCTGGTTGGGACAGACTTCTCTTTAGCCACACAGGACTATTAACAGTTAAACTCAATATAAACTTTAGATTAAAAAAAAGAAAGCAGTACCATGATCATTTTTGTATTTAAGGAGAGAAAAATTAAATGAAGGATATGTGATTATCCCCATTCCACCTCATCATCCTCACAGGCTGTAGAGTTCTGGGATGTCCACAATCAACAGAGTGGAAAAGTTACTGCCAAGTTCCACATTGCTTTTGGTTAGACTGTGAGAGTTAAAACATATCACACCTTCAGATTACTAGACAGAATTTGCATTTCTTCAAAGAGTTTAGAATGTTTACCACATGCCCCTCTGTTAGTTATTACACCATTCACGCTCCAAACGAGTATATTGTGAAGTTTGAAAGAGTTCACTTTCTGTGGCAACAACGAGCAGGAGATTCCCTTTTGTTCTTCATCTTTTCTAACTGTCAAATCATGCCTTAAGCTAAACTCTGTAATCTGGGCTATGGTTATCGCCTTTAGATAATTTTATTTGGAAGTTATTTGAATATTTAGGTGACTCTCTTCATGAGGTTATGCTTTTAATGTTTAAAGTGCCTTGTATGAAGGGAAGGAAGTTTGTTGCCTTTTTTTTAGGATTTCCTGTTTAAGGACATCCTTTGTGACCTTTTAATATAAGACTTGTTTGCAGAATGATAGCAAAAGAAATACTTGTGTTCCTTTTATTGCAGTTTTCCATTAATGAACTTTAACATTAAAGCTGTAATGGACAGGAAGAACCATGGCTACTCTTTAATCTACTTGGAGAAAAAAGTCTCTCTCCTGCAGGATCCTTGAACAATGACTAGGCTAAGAACTCTGCTCCTCTAGGCCAGCTCCTCTGGTGGGGTGTGGGATTGGCATCATCCAAGTGGGACATAGACTAGCTCTTAACCTGAGGTTGACTATGTCAAATGAACAGGCTTTTTAGCATATGAAAGGGAATTGCTTCCTCCCTAGATGCCCACTCTTGCAAGCCTTAATTTGATCTTTCCATTTTATAATCTTTTTATCTCAAGTTAAAATAAGAAAAAATTCACAGAAAAGTTTACAGACTTGACAATATTGTCAGCAGAGTTTTGCTCCATTATGTCTACATTCGCGTTTACTTTTCTTTCAGCAAATATGTTGAGTAGATAGTATTCTCTCTCATAGACTTGAAAAATGATGTTTAAAAAAATGCTGTGTGTATGTTTAAAATGTGATTATAATTAGTAGAGTATCAAATAAAATAGCCATTTGTGGGGCCATACGGAAGCTCTAGTATTGTATGAGATTAAAGCAGATTGGACTAGAAACTGTCCCATTAAACATCAAGGCAGTTTTCCCAAAAAGTGTCATCTTTCCACTCTATAAGAGGCATGTTAATTTAGCTTAATATGTATACTGTATCCTTTGCCTGCTTTTCCTCCCTCCCTCCCTTCCTCCCAGAAAGTATGTATTTATCCTTTTGGGTCACCTATCTTACTTTCAGTGTGATAAAAAGTGACATGAACTAGAATAGCCTTGTATTGTTCATTATTCTTACCCCCTCCCCCCAAAAAATCCACTTCTTTTGGGCAGACTGTTTGTGGTATTATTGTCTCTTTTTGCAAAGATAAGAGAAACCCTCTTTTATCTGGGAGTTAGGAGATTGATGTGCTGAACTCTTTCACCTCGGTTTCCAGAAGTTACTTAAAGGGAAATGTTTCCTTGCTGTTATGTTACCAAGAAGTTTATATAAGATTTTAAAAATTGATTCAGAAGCTAAAGGGTGTTGGTGTTACATCACAGGTGGCACTATGAATCTTAGAAATGCCTATAGGTGTGTGTTTTATCTCCTGGTAGGGTCAATATTTATGGAAACATTTCAGCCAATACGTTTAATCCTAGAGCACTGAGTCAGTGACTGCAAACTGTGTTGGTCAATATTATTGTAGTTGACTTTTCTAAGGAAGACTTTACATCCTCCTCTGCTCTGTGGAGTTTTAGAGGAAGGTGGCTTTGTACGTGAGTTCATCTGTATAATTCTCATCTTTTTTTTCTCTCTCTTGTTGGTCCATCAGGTATAGCTCTTATCTCAGGTCTGCATGATCAGCATTTGAGGCAGAAAATTAGAAATTTGACCTACTTATGTAATATGCAAGTTCCCACTAGGAGAATATTAGGGAAGATATAAACCTTTCATTTTTTATTAGCACTTAATGTAACCATTGAAGAAAGATCAAAACAGTTAATCTGTCATGGGAAGGAAAAAGTATTTAAAGAAATATTTTACCTTGTGCACTCATCATCTTGGGTCCTGAAGGGGTCCATTTGAATCCTGGGCAGGGGACAAAATGAATATCAGATATTTGCCAAGATTGCAAAAATTTCTCTAATCAGAAGGGTGCCATCTTGTTATGTTTTGCCACAGAAAATAAGCAGTTCTCACCAGAGTTTATAATGGGCATGTCATAGTGGCTGTTTACTGACAGTATGTGGGTTTTAGCCATTGATTGGGTGACTAGAAAAGGGAAATAATCTGTTAGCTGCTTCCCACACCCCTTGTAAAAACTTAATCAGCCTTCTTTAGTAGTTGTTTATGTTAAAGAATAAAATAAGGAGTAAGGCACTATATAATTAGATTTGATACTCAAACAATATGTATATAATAGCAGGTAGGTTTAAAAATACCTCACACAAAGTATAAGTTTCAGATAAGATCAGGCAAAGTTTACTGTTTTTGGGGGGTTTTTTTGAGTTGGAGTCTCACTCTGTCACCCAGACTGGAGTGCAGTGGCCGCTCCCGGCCACCGCAGCCTCGACCTGCTGGGCTCCAGCGATCCTTCCGCCTCAGCCTTCCGAGTAGCCGGAATTACAGGCATGCGCTACCACGCCCGGCTGATTTTTTGATTTATTGTAGAGATGAGGTCTCGCTGCCCAGGCGGGTCTCGAACCCGCGGGCTCAGGCAATCCACTCACCTCAGCCTCCCAAAGGCGCAGGATTACAGGCTGAGCCACCGAGCCCGGCGTAGTTGACTTTTCTAAGGAAGACTTTACATCCTCCTCTGCTCTGTGGAGTTTTAGAGGAAGGTGGCTTTGTACGTGAGTTCATCTGTATAATTCTCATCTTTTTTTTCTCTCTCTTGTTGGTCCATCAGGTATAGCTCTTATCTCAGGTCTGCATGATCAGCATTTGAGGCAGAAAATTAGAAATTTGACCTACTTATGTAATATGCAAGTTCCCACTAGGAGAATATTAGGGAAGATATAAACCTTTCATTTTTTATTAGCACTTAATGTAACCATTGAAGAAAGATCAAAACAGTTAATCTGTCATGGGAAGGAAAAAGTATTTAAAGAAATATTTTACCTTGTGCACTCATCATCTTGGGTCCTGAAGGGGTCCATTTGAATCCTGGGCAGGGGACAAAATGAATATCAGATATTTGCCAAGATTGCAAAAATTTCTCTAATCAGAAGGGTGCCATCTTGTTATGTTTTGCCACAGAAAATAAGCAGTTCTCACCAGAGTTTATAATGGCATGTCATAGTGGCTGTTTACTGACAGTATGTGGGTTTTAGCCATTGATTGGGTGACTAGAAAAGGGAAATAATCTGTTAGCTGCTTCCCACACCCCTTGTAAAAACTTAATCAGCCTTCTTTAGTAGTTGTTTATGTTAAAGAATAAAATAAGGAGTAAGGCACTATATAATTAGATTTGATACTCAAACAATATGTATATAATAGCAGGTAGGTTTAAAAATACCTCACACAAAGTATAAGTTTCAGATAAGATCAGGCAAAGTTTACTGTTTTTGGGGGGTTTTTTTGAGTTGGAGTCTCACTCTGTCACCCAGACTGGAGTGCAGT
>NW_007252943.1:1534587-1535362 GCF_000164805.1 Carlito syrichta
ACTACACGCCTGGCTAATTTTTGATTTATTGTAGAGATGAGGTCTCACCAAGTTACCCAGGCAGGTCTCGAACCTGCGGGCTCAGGCAATCCACTCACCTCAGCCTCCCAAAGCGTGGGTTTACAGGCTGAGCCACCGAGCCCGGCTTACTGTTTTTTAATTGTAACTTTAAATGAGAGTTAGATTCCATTGCCACCAATTGCTCTATTTGTGCTACAGGCCAGCACAACATATAGTGTGTATGTTTGTTTAAAGTCAAAAACTTGTTTCAGAGGCCTTGTTTAGGTTACTCAAGAAAAGCATGGGCTCCTGTTCTGAGAAAAAGATGAATATAGGTGAATAAGTGAATATTCATCAAGAGGAGTTTTTGCACTTAAAAAATAAAAATACTCTCTAGTATAAAGGAAAAGGAAGCATGATGTGAATTGCTGCTATTTTGGGGGTGTGTGTGTGTATGTATGTATAAGAAACCTAGGCTTTGGTGGTGAGTTTCTCTTGGTTCACATGCTTTGTGCTGATTCAGTTTGCCTAGATCCACAAATGTGGTCACTGCTGTTTGTGTTTTTGTTTTTTGTTTTTACCTTTATGGTCATTTATTTTATCATAGCTTACATTCTTACCGAGAAGAAAGAGCCCTGAACTTTTATTAATTAGCGGTTCTATTGCTCCACTGTGGCAAAATGCCTGAGTCAACACTATTTAGAAAGCATACCAAGGGAATGTAATACTCCTTTCCTGCTTTGAGACTTCTGGTTTTTTTTCTGGGGGGGGGGGG
>NW_007252943.1:1535382-1537409 GCF_000164805.1 Carlito syrichta
AGTGGGTCTGGGATGTACCTTTCAGGTGCTGCTCCATATAGCATGTGTGTTCCTATTAGAGGGCAGATGCCAGAAATGTAGCCTTCCCAAAGAAGTCTTACCAGAAGGCACATGAAAAAACCACCACAAAGCTGTATTGTAAATCATCTAAGCCTTGCAATGATACTTCCCATTAAGGAGACTTTTTTTTTTTTTTTTTGCCCTACTCAGTTCCTGGCTGTAGTAATAGAACAGCGCGTCAAGCAAGGCTGTAAATAAAAGTTATTACCTAATAGGTGGGTGCCGAAGTGGAACAGACGGAACTGAGGCATGGAGGCCTTATTACTGCTCATCAGCAATTATAAACAGGATAAAGTGTCTGGGACTTACGCTGATGCGGCGAGGGCTAATAGAGCTAGGGATGACACTGGGCCATGATAGGATGATGTATGCTGATGAGTTTTTACTGCCTCATCTTGCTGCTTGCTTCCAAGACAAGTTGTGTTATCCATTTTCCTGCTTGCTCATCTATCTGAAGAGACTGTCCCCATTGCCTCTCCTGCTAGTAGGTGGGCTGGCATTTATTCCTCATACCTATGTTTGCTCTAAGTCACTCCCCTCGTGAAAGGTCGTCAGAAATATTTCATAATCATGGCTGATTAAAGCTATGATCTTATTGTATTGCCTGCCGTCATAGTTATAGATCACACCATCAGAAGTGGTTACTTACATGGAATGTAGGACTAGCTGAGACACAGGTTAGCCAGTCAGTCCAGCACTTTATTCAAAGACCACTGTGACAACTGAGTAATAGTAGATTCTGTAGGATCATGCAAAAGAAGTGATAAACATGCATCTTGCCCCTGGGAGCTTATATCATAAAGAGGTAGACTAAGTACAGAAGCAATTACAGCTAATTTCAGCTTTAGAGAGCAAGAGAAATAACTTAAGTCAAAAAGGAAAGATGAGGAGGGTAGATTATGCCAGTCATTAGGAGCAAATGTACTAATGTGGTTTTTTTCTTTTTATGACTTACCTTCCTAGCAAAATGCTTAGAATTCATTTATTTAGAGCCACTAGAAATGATAAAGGGATGCTGGATTGTGGAGGGGAGAGTCTAGCAACAGGACTATGTCTTCTAGTGAAGGGAAAACTTCAGCTATGCCTTGGCAATGCTTTTGAATAGCACATAAGCATCCCTAGTACTAGGGAAAATTGAGGTACAACTTTGTTCAGTGTTGATCACTCAGCTTCACTAAATCACAATAATTAGACCTTTGAGGTAGGAGAAATTTGTAGCAGAGCCACAGAGGAATGCTTTTGGAAAGGGCTTTCCAGTTTGATCTAAGAGTTTATGAGCATTCTAGTTATTTGTTTGTCACTGTGTCTTTAAATGGGTACCTCTTTATATGTAGTACCTTTATTTTTATTTATTTTTTTGTTTTTTGAGTTGGAGTCTCACTCTGTCACCCAGACTGGAGTGCAGTGGCCGCTCCTGACCACCGCAGCCTCGACCTGCTGGGCTCCGGCGATCCTTCCGCCCCAGCCTTCCAAGTAGCTGGAACTACAGGCACGCTACCTTGTCCAGCTAATTTTTAATTTATGTAGGGATGAGGTCTTGCCAAGTTGCCTAGGCAGGTTAAAACTAACCTGTCAGGAGACTTCCTGCTGTTGGAAAAATTGTAGTTTTTCTCTGATGCCTTAAGTTATGCCTAGGTATGCTTCATTTTAAAGAAGGCTTATAAATGATAATCCCAATATTACACATCACATAAACTAAGAATTAATATTATAGGAGAGTCTTTCAGTCTGTAAAATGCCTTGCCATTGGATTAATATAAATAGGTTTTTCCCTACTTATTTATTCAGAGAGTATTTTGTGACCAGTGGCCAGTGGAATGGAGAAAGAGAGATAAATCTGAGAAAGATTTTTTTTTTGAGTTGGAGTCTCACTGTGTCGCCCAGACTGGAGTACAATGGCCACTCCTGGCCACCGCAGCCTCGACCTGCTGGGCTCCGGCGATCCTTCCGCCTCAACCTTCCGAGTA
>NW_007252943.1:1537652-1565622 GCF_000164805.1 Carlito syrichta
TGAGGTGAGAGAATTGCCTGAGCCAGGGGTTCGAGACCTGCCTGGCCAACTTGGTGAGACCTCATCTCTACAATAAATCAAAAAATTAGCCAGGCATAGTAGCGTGCCTGAAGTTCCAGCTACTTGGAAGGCTGAGGTGGAAGAATCACCAGAGCCCAGCAGGTCGAGGCTGCGGTGGCTGGGAGCGGCCACTGCACTCCAATTTGGGTGACAGAGTGAGACTCCAACTGAAAAAAAAAAGAATAATTGGCAGGTTTTGATAACTGACTAGAGTTGGCTGAAGAAAGAATGCAAAGGATAAAACTGAGAGAACTGAGGGAGGAAGGATCAGACTGACGTCAGGCAAGGAGTGGGAAGAAAAACTGATTGAAACCACTTTCAGTTTCTGATGAGCTAATTTTTAGATTATTATAGTCCTGTCATCAGTCTGGGCAAAATAGTAAGGCATCATCTCTACAAAAAATTAAAAAATACATAAGCATGGTAGCACACACCTGTAGTTTCAGCTACTTGGGAGACTGAGATGGAAGGATTCCCTGAGCCCAGAATGTTGAGGTTGTGATGAGCTGTGATTGTGCCACTGCACTCCAACCTGGGAGACAGAGACCAATCCCAACTCAAGAATAAAAAAAAGGAAAAACAGAAAAACTGGACTGTTTTGGAGATCTTCAGTCTAGAAGCAGTGATTAAAGGGTAAGGGAATGAATGCAGAACTAGGGGCTAGGAACTAAAGTTAGAAGGCAAGAGAGAGGAGACAGTGAGTTAAGGAACTGAAGGAAGTAGAGAACTTCCTACAGGATCTTCATGCAAGAGGGGTCAGGGAATATAAAGACCAGGGAAAGCTCTTGCTTATGGCTAGCAGAAGATGAGTGGAAAACCTGAAAGAAGTCTGTGTAATGTGGTAGGAAATCAAAGCCCAAGGCCATTCAGGAGGCTCTTGATAGCAAGGAAATAAAGGCAGCAGATAGAAATCACTTATTATGGAGTTGAATCATTAAAAACCAACAAATGGTGGTGGCTGGGGTCAAGCATTTCTTGGTGCAGAGGTAGTTAAGATAGAGAAACATTTTGCTCTTATTAAAGTACAGAGAACTAGAGAACCAGAGATCCAGGAAGAGAAATAGGAAATACTAGAGGAGAAATGGAAGTATATAAACAAGATTCATTAGCGACAAAAACGTAGATGTATTACTTCCCTCCACGAGTATGAGGAAGGAAATACAGATATAAATAGAGTTTCTCTTTGAATATAGACAGTTAAGACAAAATGAACTAGGGAGCTCATCTTAGAAGGTGGTCACCATTTTCTGAATAAAGAAATAGATAATACCATCAACTGTAAGTAGCAGCAGAGAGCTGAGTTTGTAAGAACAGAACTATTGTGGATGGTGGAGGGAAAATGGAATCTCCAAGTAGTAGCTAATCCAAGCTGTCATTAAGTAGTTTAAATTTATAGTGGACTAAAGTGACACCATGGGTGCTGCATTTAGACTAGAACAAAAGAGCAAAGAGAGAACAAGTGGTGCTCATTTTGTTTTCTAATCATAAGTTTTCAGTTTTGCAAAAGCAATACACGGTGGGACCTCATACCAAAGAACAGCTTAAATGAGAAAGTAATAATCTGGAGATGATCCTACTCCACAAAACCGACCAGCATTTTCTCTTGACACTTTCTGTTTTAGTACCTTCATTTTGTAGGCTACCATGTAACTATGGGAGGAAAAAAATGCTTAAATCCTTACTTTTTAAAATGTCAACTGGCATGAAATATGAAGGTTTAGCTCACACTGTTTCTTATCCTAGTGCTTGGTATTTTATTACTGGTTTTCATTCTTTTCTTTCTTGATCTATCAGTTTTCAGCACCATCTCTTAATGAAGATGTTAGTACTTCTGATTGGAGATGTTTCCTCACCATATCTCCTGGCAGCTACGCTTGTAATTTTATACTATCATGGTTGTTAATTACTGGGGTTGAATATCCTTTATCCAAAATGCTTGGGACCAAAAATATTTCAGATTTCAACTTTTTTCAGGTTTTGAAATATTTACATTGTGTTTACTGGTTGATCATTCCAAATCAGAAAATCTGAAATCTGAAACACTCCAGTGAGCGTTTCCTTTGCGTGCCATGGTCCAGAAATTTTAAAGTTTTGGATTTTGCGACATTTTAGATTTTGAATTTTTGAATTAGGATAGTCCACCTGTATTTATGTTCAGGCTACAACCATAAGCCTGAACATCTTCCATGTTATGTCCATAGGTTGTTTCTAAAAATGAAAGGCCAGGGCTGGGCATGGTAACTCATGCCTGTAATGCCAGCACTTTGGGAGGCTGAAGCAAGAGGATTGCTTGAGCCCCGGAGTTTGAGACCAGCCTAGACAACATAGTGAGACCTCATGTCTACAAAACAAAAACAAAAACAAACCCTAAAAAATTTAGACAGGTATAGTGTTGTGCACCTGTAGTCCCAGCTACTCAGGAAGCTGAGACAGGATTGCCCAAGCCCAGGAGATTGAATTTGCAGTGATTTGTGATTATGCTACTACACTCCAGCCTGGGTGACAGAGTGAGACCCTGACTCAAAGAAAAAGAAAAGAGAAAAAAAAGAATATAAAATATAAAATTGAAAGGCCAATAAGTGGCATTTATATTATTGTGACTCTATAAATGTTGCTCCCTGCCAGGCTGCCTAGTTATATGCTAAGAATATATATATATATATATACATAGTAATGTCTTCTGAGCACATTAATTAGTGGGTAGATTTGTCATTGTGCTCTCCTGTTTGCCGAGTATACACACACACACACACACACACACACACACACACACACACACATTTCCTTTGGGTTTAATGTTACAATCTCTGAGCCACTGAAAAAGAATGTTCTTACAGCAAAGCCAAATTGATCCTTTGTTATATTCCATCAGTTGCTCAAAAATCATGCTACATACTGGTTTGCTTTATATTTGAATTGTAAGTCTTCAAAACAGTTTTTTTTCCCCTTGGCATTTATAACTGCCTTTCTTTTTTCCTGCAGTATTTGGTTTTATGTCACTACTCTCTTCCTAACTTTGTATTTATACTTTTTACCTGAGACCTCCTTCTTGGAGCCCACCATTTGTCCACTCCAGTCTGCACTAGATGTTCTTTACATCTACTGTGTCACTCTAGAATTTCCTGTCATTGGTTGTGCTTGCTTTTATTCTCTAATTTTTCCAAATACACCCCCATGGTAATGCCTAGTAGAAGCAGTGTTAGAGTTATTACATATCTTAATATGTTTTTTCTACTTCCATCTTGATGGAAAGTTAGTGTAAAAATTCTTGGATGAAAATCATTGCTTCCTTGTTGTCTAGCATTCTGTTATTACTGAGAAATAGAATGCCACTGATTTTCATTTTTATAAGTAATACATCTGGATTGTTTTCAGCTTTAGAACCCCTAAAATTGTGTTTTTATCCTTAGTGTTCTCATATTTATAGTGAAGTGTCTAGTGAGCATCCTTTCTTCTCATTCAGGATGTCGAATACTTTCTAGGTTCCTTACATCTGAAGACCGATGCCCTCCTTCAGCTCTGGAAGTCGTTGATTCATCCCCAACCCACTTTCTGTTACCCTTCTGGGATATTTATAATTTAGGTGTTAGAACTGCTATGTTGATAATTTCTCTTAACTCTTTTCTCATAGTCTCAATCTCTTCTATTTTCTGGGTGATTCTGTTGATTTTGTCTTCTTTTAGTTTTATTTCAATAATCCTACTTTATTGAACTCACTTGTTTTCTGATGGTTTCTTTCTCATAGTATAGAATCCTATTCTTATTTATGAGTATAATAATACATAGTAATGTCTTCTGAGCACATTAATTAGTGGGTAGATTTGTCATTGTGCTCTCCTATTTGCCGAGTCATCAGTGATTACCTGAAGGACAGTTTTTCTGTTCATCTTGGTCTTCTCATGCTTTATTCTCCTCATTTGCCTGGCGAAGCTCGATTTTCTGTTGACTTTTAAGAAAGGGGGGCTGGATAAGTGAGGAGGGTAGGACTGTTTTCTACCATGTCTCTTTCTTGAGTGGGAATTTTTATTGGGGGCTCTGCGTGGGAGGAAGTGGGGTTAGAAGTATTAACTGGTAAAATTAGTTGTAAGAACTGTCAGGTTTTCAAATTTAGGAGAATTTTACTATAAGAGACCATAGAAGCAGCTTTGCCAAGACAGACTATTCAGTTATTTAGAGAAGAGCTAGGTATGTGTGGACCAGCAGCCAAGGATGGAAGGTGCAGACCAGTCCAGTTGTTGTGCATGCACTTCCAGTGCATCCCTTGCTTTCTGCCCTGCTTCTTATTCTAGTCTCCCTGTTCCTGCTGCTTCTGAGTCTAGAGCCTCATGAGACTTTCTTTGCACACTGTGTCTTGCAGCCACCAGGTTTCAGCCTCTGCCCATTCCAGTTTTCTATTAGGTTCTAGAAATTTGTTTAAAAACTCTTATGTATTGGTTATGTTAAACATAGTTATTTTAATGAAAGCTCTTTATGTTATTTTTGTGCTTTTATTTCACTTGGGTCTGAGGAGGGATCAGAGAAAAGTGTGAGTGTTTAGTTCACTCTCTTACACTAAAAGTTATCTGGGACAAAGTCAGGGCTGATCTCTGATGTAATCATTGGTAAAAGAAGGAAGGGGTAGCCTCAATGGAATGGTGTGGTTTTTAGGCTTTTAGGGGAGGAGAATGTACCCAAGTTAAAGCCCCTCATCCTTTATAAAGGGAATGAAGTGGACAGAGGTTGTGATTGAGAACGTGGGCACTGGAGGCTACCAAGTAGATTCACGTTCCAATGTCCCCTTTCACCAACCTCATAACTACAAGAGTTGCTGGACCTGTCTGTGAGCCTTAATTTTATTTTCTATCAAATAGAATGAATAATAATAGACTCAACCATACTGCTGTAATGAGGGAAATAAGATAACCTATTTAAAGCACCTAACATAATGTCTGGTAAATGCTTGCTTACTAGGTAATAGAGATGTAGACAAATGGTACCTGATGATCTTGAATGTAATGAAAGTGAAGAGAAACCTGATGAGAACTCACTCAGATAGTCTGGGTGGAAAAAGAGATGGAAGTGGAAGCCAGTAATAAGGACTGAGGCCAGTTAGGTTGGAGAATGCAAACATGGAAAGGAGATGAAGGGCAGTGGAGTCAGGGAAGGAGGTAGAGCCACTAGCAACCCTTGCTTGAACAGCTGAGGGCTGTGAATGGCAGAAAGCCCTTCATTCTTTCTTAAGAAAATTGAGAATTGGAACTGGAAAAATCAGATTTTCTGTTGTTGTTGTTTTGCTTTTTTTTCTAGGCCTTGTTTTAAAAGTTAAACGTTAATGTATATATAGGTGGAAAGTAATCCTTGCAGAAATTTCACAAGCTTGCCTTCTAAGAAAAATAAATACTCCTATTTCCTGAGTTCTTCTCTAAGCTTTTATACTTATAATTGAGAACTCCTCTTCTTTCTAGGGCAAATCACAATTTAGGGACCACAGAGGGTTAATGTTCTTGTAGTTAAAATCTTGGTAAGAAAGACTGGCTGTTGCATCCAAACCAACAGCATGAAAAGATACTTTAGCCAGTAGATTTGCTGGTTTATGATTACAAAGCAGGCAGTTTAACCTGAAAGGCATTTTTGTCATAGGGAACTTCAAATTGTGATTCGTTATCTGAATAGCCAAGTGTCTCTGTGGGCTCAGTTACCCAGCCTCCCACTGTATATGTATAATTATTTCTAGTGCATATACATACTCTGCTATAAAAGCATATTTGGCCTTATGCTCTCTGTTGTTCTGAATTCTCTGTTTCATTACCAGTATCCACCCACAGTGTTTTGGAAAACCATTCCCAATAACAGACCCACAACTCAGAATTTTAAATAAATCACATCTCTATTAGCTCAATAGATGGGGGAATTAGTTACATGCTATGCATTTCCCACATCCATCCACTCTTTCAAAAGTTATTAAAAATGTATACATATATAAACCAGAAAATAGGGCATTTAACTCAGATTGTGCTAATTTCCTGTTACTTTAGCAGGGAATCAAGAAAGAGTCTATAGTAGGCAATCTTTTAAGGTTTTTTTTTTTACTTTGATGGGCCAAGGTTCATATGTATTTACTTAAGAAAATGAACTGGGTACTGCTGCCTTTTTTCTAGAGAAAGTTGGACAGTTCTTCTCCAGAGATAATATTATTATATTACAACTTGAATTATATGTCCAAATATGCAAGATGGCTTTTAAAAGAGCTGTATCAGGGTGAGAACTTGTGTAGTATTGCTTTGAATGGGAGGTGTTAACTGTAGCAGAATTTATTTTCCAGCTTGGCATTTACTGATAGTTCCTGTAATTGACAAGATTCAGCTCTACTTTTTCCTTGGTGTCCTGCTGATAAATCTATTTCTGGAAGATTAAAATCACATCTTAAGGTCTTGGTCATCATCCTTCCTGGAACAGCAGTTTCAGTAATTGATGAAATTAAAAATAGGTCCTTATGGTGGTTGGAGGAAGTATAGACTAAGAGATGACCTGTAAAAAGTCTATGACTAATCATTGAAGTATACCGGAAGGTAAATTTTTACTTCACTACAAGCCTGGAGAATCATGAGCTTTGACCTTACTGTTGATTACCTGCTACAATCATTTTGTCATGTACTTTCCCATTAGACCTAAACAGTGTCAACATTTCTAGGAAAGGATTCAGTAGGCATTTTTCCAGTCATTTTTCTCCATGTATGGCTGCTTTAGAATATAGTTGTAATTTTTTTCATTTTTTACATAATTTCAGACTTGTGAAATTACAGTAATATTTCATAAAATTCTCAGATACCCCTGCTCAGATTTCCTTAATGGTTAACATTTGCCACCTCGTCCTTATCTCTCTGTTTGTGTTGGTTTGTATACATCTGTATACATATCCCTAACCATTTGAGTAAGTTTCAAAACTGATGCCATTTTATACTAAATACTTCAGTGTGTAATTCTTATAATCAAAGTATTATTCTGCATAGCCACAGTACAGTTGTCAAAATTGGGAACTTAACATTGATACAATATTTAATTGATTTTTTTATATCATAGTACAGACATCTTGATAAATAATAATTCTTTCAGCGAATAGAGTTGAGCAAAAATTGGTTGAATTGATGTTAAAACATTAGATACTTGCTCCTCTCATGTTTCAAATATGAACTAAGGGCAATTTTCATAATAATGGTTTTATGCAGAATTCCTTGTCTGTGATTTTCTAGTAGCTCATTTTGTAAATGGGGTTATTTCTCTTTCCTTTGTAAGCCATTTTCTTTTTTTTTTTTTGAGTTGGAGTCTCACTCTGTCGCCCAGACTGGAGTGCAGTGGCCGCTCCCAGCCACTGCAGCCTCGACCTGCCGGGCTCCAGTGATCCTTCCACCTCAGCCTTCCGAGCAGCCGGAATTACAGGCATGTGCTACCATGCCCGGCTGAATTTTTGATTTACTGTAGAGATGAGGTCTTGCTGCCCAGGCGGGTCTCGAACCCGCGGGCTCAGGCAATCCACTCACCTCAGCCTCCCAAAGGCGTGGGATTACAGGCTGAGCCACCGAGCCCGGCTGTAAGCCATTTTCTTAAGGCAGCTTTCTTTAGCCTCCAGAACCTTCTGCACACTTGTTAGTACCTGACTTAACCCTGATTGAGGAACACATAGTATACTCGTTCGGGGAAAGAAATAGTACGAGGCTTTCTCTGGGCACTCTTTGTTGTAGTATACTAGAAGAAGTCTGGCTTTGGGTTCATTTAGCCTCACATCAGAGGAATTAAAATAAGGCACACAAGTTATTTATTTATTTATAAGCTCAAGGATTTGCCTTGAGAGTAATGAGTCAGAAGACTAAACTTTGGGTAGAAGAAACTAAATGATAGGGAGAGAGGGAAACTGAATTAAGCTGATGCTAAACTAGAAACAAAAAGTTTTAAAACAAATCAGGTATTTAATTTTAGCATCTACTCAGTTATGCATTCAAACTGATTTTTTTAAACAGCAAAATATAAATGTACAAACATTTTCTCCTTACATTAAACCTGGAGCAGGATGACAATCTCTCACCTCAGGACTGCCATCATTAGGAACTTGTCCTGTTATAGAGATCTTCCTTCTTTCTTCTTCCTCTTCCTCCCCCATCATCATTTTGTTGTTGAGCACTAATGGAGGACTAAACATAACTGATTCTTCCCCTACCCTGGAAGCTTGCATTCAAGTCAGACAGGCTAAACAATTAGAAGATGAAAAACACCCACAGAGAGGGCCCTTAAGCTTCATAAGGGTGAGATGATTCACATGGGAATATTTGACTTTTTTGTATGTGTGTTTTATGACAAAAATTTAGAAAACTTATTTGAATTAATGCCTCATTCATCTTTACCCATCTCCCAACCCCACCCCTATGCTCAGTGTTTCTCTATAAAGGACACCTGTTTTCAGTCTTCCTGACAAAGGACCTGGGCCAGATCAGTTTAACCCCCAGGCAAGTCATCCATACTTTGGAGACCATGATATTGGGGTACAACAGTATTTGAAAGTCTCTGGCCTGTCCCTTCCTTCCAGACCTCTTCAACTATAGGTCAACATTAGGAGGAAGTGGCCACAGTCGCAGGTACGCCCATCTGCTCAGAATAGTTATATAATTTTATGAGAGGTAAATTTGAAATTTTAAATAAGTTTCAAATAACTACAGTAGACAGAAGACTTATTCTGTATTTTTAGGAAGTTTAACTTCTAAATGAGCATCCTACAAAAATGAAAACAATTTTGCCAGTCTTACACACAGTTTTAGTAAGTCCTCACTAGTTGATAGGTTCTTGGTGGAAACAGCACCTTTTTTTTTTTTTTTGAGTTGGAGTCTCACTCTGTCACCCAGACTTGAGTGCAGTGGCCACTCCTGTGCTGCAACCTCAGCCTACTGGGCTCCGGCGATCCTTCCGCTTCAGTCTTCCAAGTAGCCGGAACTACAGGCGTGCGTTACCACACCTGACTATTTTTTTAATTTGTTGTAGAGATGCGGTCTCGCCAAGTTGCCCAGGTGGGTCTCGAACCTGCAGGCTCAGGCAATCCACTCACTTCAGCCTCCTAAAACGCTGGGATTACAGGCTGAGCCACCAAGCCCGGCCTGCATAGTGGCTTTTCAACACACATGTTATTCCAAAATTTATTCTAAGGCCATTAGGAAGATAAGAAAAGAAGGGAGTATCCCAAAGTGGGAAAAAATTTTTAATGGGTGACAAGGGAATTTTCTCTCCTCCAGTCTTTCTTGGCACACAGAGTAAAGTGTCAGGAGAAGTTGAATCTAATCCCTGTGTACACTCGGAAGACAAAGCATGAGGAGAGACATAGAGGGAAAGTACCTGTAAAACAGGGTTTTCGGCCATCTTTATCAGTTTTTCCAGTGAGAGAGTGGTATTTTTTGTGGACAGAGGTTTTAGCAGCTTAAGCTCCTTTTAAATGGTTGAAGGAGAGACAGCAGTGATGTGTGAGGGTTCATTAATTATTGCTCTTAACTGATGTTTGCACAGGCTATTGGGATCATAAATGTCAATCTGTCAAGAGACTGTGATAGGTTCTAAAAAAACTGATTGAGTACCTCAAAAGCTGTCATAGAGCCTGAGATTAAACAGATTCATCTTTCTTTCCAGAAGTAAGGGAAGGGGTGGGTGAAGGGAGTTAGGAAAAGGCTTTCTTCTTTGTTGCACTCTGCTTCTCCCACTCTACAGTTTGGTATTGTGAGTGTTGGCTTGTACAGAGGTCTAAGCCCTCCTCAGATGTCAGAAATCCACAGCATGGTTAGCAGCCTGGGTGTGTGCAGCCTCCTAGCTGCACAGTGACAGGAGATTAAGAGAGATTGGGGTTCAGCTTTGACAGGCCTGACACAATTTATTTGGAAATTTTCGGGAGAGAACATGAGTAATAAAGACAAGAACAGTGACAGTAAGGAGCAAATGTGCATTTCTGTCATAGACAAAACAGAATTTAAAAAGAAGTAGCTCCGTTTGTTGTCTCCAGTCAAGTTTTCCAGTTAAACTGTGTTCCTAAATTGAAAGTCTTACCAGTAGCTTTCTGCGATTGGCTAGGAAATTATAATTAGAAGAATTCCTCTCTTCAGAAGATTGTATATTTTAAAAAATCACTGTATAGTCAGCCTGCTGTATCCATGGGTTCCACATCCATAGTTTCAACCAACCATGGATTGATAATATATATTTTTTAAGGGTGCATTTATACTGAACATGTAAAGACCTTTTTCTTGGCATTATTCCCTAAACAATACAGTGTAACGATATGGCGTTTACTTTTATTAAGTATAATAAGTAATCTAGAGATAATTTAAAGGTACAGTTGACTCTGGGACAACATGGGTCTGAACTGTGCAGGTCCACTTATACTCGGATTTTCCTCTGCCTCTGGCACTCCTGAGACAGCAAGACCAACCCCTCCTCTTCCTCTTACTTCTCAACCTGTTCAACTTGAAAATAATAAGGAAAAAGACCTTTAATATGGTGATCCACTTCCATTTAATGAATAGTGAATGTTTTTTCTTCCTTATGATTGTCTTAATAACATTTTTTCTCTAGCCTACTGTATTGCAGGAATATAATATATAATACATATAACATACAGTGTGTTAATCAACTGTGTTATCACTAAGGCTGGTAGTCAACAGCAGGCTATTAGTAGTTAAGTTTTTGGGAAATCAAAAGTCATATGCAGATTTTTAGCTGCACAGGGTGTCAGCACCTATAACCCTCTCATTGTTTAAGAGGCAGCTATATACGGGAGGATGTGCATAGGTTATGTGCAAATACTGTGCTGTTTTATATAAGGGACTTGAGTATCTGTGGATCTTGGTATCCTCAGGGGGTCCTGGAGGACAACTGTATGGCACTTGTTTCTCTGTCAAATGAAGCAATGGTTACTTTCAAACCAAGAAAGCTAATAAGCAAAAATATTTTTTCTTAATATTTTCTTCTTCGTTTAGTCACATTATGATTCTTGATCAGACTTTCTTTTGACTAGAAGATGTGATGTGATATTTTTCTTATTCTGTTAAATTTTGGCAGGGAAAAGGGGAGTCTGGTGAGTACCAAAAACTGAACCTGGCCGGGAGTGTGGCAGCTTATGTGGGTATACCCACACTAGATAATGTTCTTAAGGAAAAGCATACTGGAAAAAATCTGCTTTGTTGGCCTTTTGTAAAGGACCTTAATTAGAAGTCACTCTTAACTCCTGGGGTGGGAACAGTTTCCAACTTGCTGCAGCAGCTCCTCCTGCTGCTAATGAGCATGCTCCTTGCAAGGACTTGTTTCTTCTGACAGTTAGAGCTGTGTGTAAGAGTTATTTCTGTTCACCTTTCTCTCCATGTTTAACCCTTACTGGCCAACTTCAGAGTATGCAAGTAGACTGTTAGATGCTTTTTTGTCTTTGCCCAGGAAACTGGCAATGCTTAGAGGTAGCAGGAATGATATTTATGAGCAAAAAGCAAATAATCAAAATTTAATTTATTCAAATATGGACAGTACACTGTTCCTTTAATAGTAATCATGTGTGGATTTTTTTGTTCTGATAGTCTTTTTCTAATTGACATAAAATTTATAATTGAATAGTTGAATTATTTAGTTCATTATTATGTAATTAGAATCCCTGTCCTGGACATCTTGTTTCTCTTATTTAGGCAACTCATCTTATGGCACAAGGTTTCATTAAGTAGTTAGCAGAGGAGATGTAAATTTCCTATGCAGATGATGATAATCCTTTGTTTATTTCATCAGCTTCTAATTAGAACATTAAGTTGACTTGTGAGAAAATGCCAAAGAATGGTTTCCTTCTCTAAGAAATTATATGTAACATAGTCACCTTCCTGAATAGCAGCATGTTGAGGATGGTAACACTTTTGGAAGCTCATTTTCCCTCCCTCTTTGTGGGAGGGCACATTAGAGGGCACCTAATAGACCCTCGACTGAGGGAAGGGTGCGTGGGTACATTCCAGAGCTTAAAGGAGTGCGTCTCTTTATGTCTGGGGACAGTTCTTTGAGTCTAAAAAAATAACACATTCTGTTAGACATTTCATCCATCTTGATTTGGAGTCATCTAAGGCTGCTTTCTGTGGCTCAGACTTTGTATACATGGATGGCTTTACAGATGCCAGGACATTGGCTCTCAGAGGACTGACTAGCGCTCAGTTGTGTTCCTTTAGGTGGCCAGTTCAGTATAGCCAGGAGCTGTGGCAGCATCAGAAACCTCCCTTAGGAACAGCCTTCAGAATACCCCATGCCTACTGCCTAACAAAACAACCTCGATGGTCTTTATATTATTAATGTGAAACGGGTAAAGGAAAATCTCAGCATGAGACCAGCTAGACTTATTCTTTAGTGTTGCTATTGAATGCTTGTTGGTCAGATAAGGTGAGGGGATTAAGAGGAAGAGAAGTCAAGACTGGACAGGCCTCCTAACTTTTGGCAGTCCCATCAAAGTGAATTGCTTGGTGATGATCAGTGATGATTATGATTATGTAGATATGAATTCTGTTTCCCAATCATAGGAATCATACATTAAAAATATTTTCTTAAAAAAATAAGTGGGGGGGGGGAGTATTTTCTTCACCTGTCACTCCCTTGCTTATTTAAAAATAGCTTATGGTCAGCATCACCATGTTGAAATTAAATTGTCTTCTCCTTGCAGCACAGGTTTGCTTTAGAAATGAAGGTGGGTGCTTTGCAGGTAGACAGCACGTTTGGCGATTTGGGACAGATTTATGTGAAAAGATCTTTGAGTGCAAACTCTGCATTTCCAGACACAGTCTCAGTTCTATCAGAGATGTGAATGAAAGAGGCTCAGGGACTGAGTGGTCCTCTTGCACATTAGAGACATGCTGGCATCATGCCAAGTTCCTCCATATTTTAACCATATTAATAATGAAAAGACCTCTTATGTTGACACCTACCCCCTTACAAGAATGCCTCAGATTTAGGACCTGGTCTCCTAACAAACCATTTTTTGTTACGGCTTTTATTCTAGAATTTTCTCTTCTTGTAACCAAAAACTGTATGTATAAATAGGGTTATTAATACAAATGATGCCATTGCTATTTTGTGTAAAAGGACACCCTAGAGAGCATTGTGGTTCATACAAGTTGACTACCTTTTGGCTGGCTGCTTTGTAATGACTTACATTTAGATTGTTGCTTGTTGCTCTTGTAGAAGGGAGAGGGGCCTGACATGTCTGTGGCTGCCTCAGTCGCCACACCAGCTGGGTCTGGGCAGTTTTGCTCTTCAGAGCTGGGAAATAGGCTGAACTTGATCTCAGGCCTTATTTACTTGGTTTGTATTAGGGGAAAATGTCATGTAGGACTGGAAGAATTAAATGAGATGAAAAGTGAAGTTTGCTGTTGCTGAGAATGGTGCGTAGCTTCTGTATGCCCGTGCACAGTGCCATAGGGCTGGGGGACCGCAAACAAACTACCATCACCACTGTCAGGCTAGTGCACAATCTTGAGTGAAGTGCAGCATCTTCCTTACACATAGGGAAGGGAGGTGCGGAAGGTGGGGCAAAGCAGACAGCCTTCACTAAAAAAACCCTACAGACTTTGGCTTCTCACCACAGCACTTTACATAGAAAATCAGGGCTGCCAAGGAGAAGATTCCTTCTTTCAATGAATATTTATTGAGCTGTAGACATGGAGGACACATCAGTGAACAAAGCAGGCTTAATTCCTGCCCTCTTGGAGTTCACATTCTTTTAGGGGATAATGTTAAGGATAAATGCTGTGTGGGAATATAAGGCAGAAAAAGGGAGGAGAAGTGCTAGTGGTGGGGATTAGGTGCTCTAGATAGGATGATCAGGAAAGAAGCCGTCATTGGAAATGTGACTTCGGAGGAAAGACTTTAAAGAACTAAGATTCCGTGTACATCTGAATGAAGAGTGTTCCAGACAAAGGGAACAGAAGGTACAGAGGCCCAATGGGTAGGAGACAATAAGGAAAGGAGGTTAGTACAAATGGGAAGAAAGCAGCAGGAGATGAGAATGAGGGGAAGGCAAATCATGCAGGGCATTTGAGGGTCAAAATAAATACTTAGACTTTTACTCTGGGAAGGTGTGCTATTAGAGGGTTTTGAGCAGGGAGGTAGCATGATCCACTTGTCTGCTATGTGGAGACTAGACTGTAGGGACAAGGAAGTGAGCAGGGAGCCCAGTTTTAAGAGGCTTCTGTTGTACCTAGGCTGTATGATATTAGGTCAGAATGAGGGTGGTGGAGCACTGAGAAGTGGTGGCATCTGGATTATTCTGAAGAAGACCATTTAGGAGATTCCCTTCTAGAGGTGCTTTAGCACAAGCAACTTTGGAACTTGGCAAGAGGTACATCCTCACTCTGCAGTGGCAGCTGTTCCATGAGTAAAGAGCCTCCTGCTGCCCTTTTTTGGGGGAAAGAATCAGCCATTTACAGCCTGCCTGTGACATGAACTTTATTGCATCTTAGTTATTTTTTTAATGCAAGACACAAGTTGTCACACAGTGCACGCCCTCCACCTGCCATTTTGAAGATGGTGTGGCCCCAAGTGCTGCCTCTGTGCCACCCAATGTGGAGGCTCTGGTCAGCTTCCTTGTGGACAAGTAGGGGTGCTCCTTCATTCTGAATCAGGTTGGACTAATACTCAGTATTAGAACCTGGTTCTTACGTGTTTAGAAATAGAAACATGGGTAGTTTTACTAGAAAAGATTATAGATCACCCATCAAACACTGGCTTTGGATATGGAATTATGAAAGCAAAGTGATAGAAAGATATATTAGACACAGCCCTTCTCTAAAGAATTGCAGTCTACTTGAGGACAAGTAAATACCCAAGAAGAGGTAAATAACCAGTACAGGCAGTAAACATCTAGGGCCCACTGAAGGAGTATAAAGACAGGATCCCATTTCCAGCTGAAATGATCTCCTTATGGAAACTAAGTTATTTTTAAAAACAACAACACAGGCCAGGTACAGTGACTTATGCCTGTAATCCCAGTGCTTTGGGAGGGCAAGGTGGGAGGATCATGAGGGGTTGAACACTAGCCTGGGCAGCAACATCGTGAGACCTTGTCTCTGCCAAAAATGAAAAATAAAAAAACCTCAAATTGGCAAGGCATGGAGGTATGCACCTATAGTCCCAGCTACTCAGGAGGCTGAGGTGTGAGACTTGCTTGAGCCTTAGAGGTTGAGGCTGCAGTGAGGTAGGATCATGCCACACTGTACTCCAGCCTGGGCAACAGAGCAAGACCTTAATGCAAAAAAAAACAACAACAAAGAAAACCCAATAACCCAGAACTGTTTTTTGTTGAGCCATCTCCATCCTCCTCTCCAGCTGAAACCTAGCTTGTTAGAAGTCAACAAGAGTAGATGCTTGTCCCAGTTTGTGGAGTGTAAACAAAGCAAGTCAGAACTGACTCTTTTGCTCACATGGGTCCAGTTCCTTCCTGGACAAGGGCTGTACCCTTGGTCATAAGAATGTCTGGCAGTACATTAACCCTCTGCGCTTGCCAGGCCAAGCACTAATCCTGATTCCCAAATGTGTTGTTTTGGTCAGATTCACAGTCTGAGAATGAGGCTTCACCAGTAAAACGGCCAAGACTGCTGGAGAACACTGAACGGTCCGAGGAAACAAACCGATCCAAACAGAAGAGTCGACGTCGGTGCTTCCAGTGCCAAACCAAACTGGAGCTGGTACAGCAGGAATTGGGATCGTGTCGCTGTGGTAAGCATCTCCCCCAGTAGCATGATGGAGACTGTGTTCTTAATATTCTGGCACAACTCTGGAAATTAAAGTCATTCTTCTTCTGAGTACTGTAGGTTTGGGGCTTGAAAAATCAAGAGCATAGGATTCTTGCTTCTAAACATCCTTCATAGCCAGGCACAGTGGCTCATGCCTGTAATCCCAACACTTTGGGAGGTGGAGGCAAGAGGATTGCCTGAGCCCATGGGTTTGAGATCAGCCTGGGCAACTTGGTGAGACCTCGTCTCTACAATAAATTAAAAAATTAGCCAGGCTTGGTGGTGCATGCCTGTAGTTCCAGCTACTTGGAAGGCTGAGGCGAAAGGATCACCTGAACCCAACAGATCAAGGCTGGAGTGGCTGTGAGTGTGCCACTGCACTCCATCCTGGGCGACAGAGTGAGGCACCGACTCAAAAACAAACAAACAAATAAATAAATACATATCTTTCATTTCTTTTCACACATGCATAAAAGACAGAAACATCCCCAATTTGTCTTGCCCTTATTTCCTGAGAGTTCCATTCTCCTTGCTCACTACTTTCAGCTTTTCCCCACCACTTAGGATTCTGGTTCCTTCCCATTCATGACTGTAGAAGTTAACCAAACTAGCAGAATTCTGGAGTGTGTACCATAAAATTCAGATAATAAATTAATTGTAAATGAATTTCTTTCTGTTTACGATAAATGGAAGATTTTGTCTCCATATTCCTTTAAAATTAAGGTTTGACTAGAAAATTATTTTCTTTGCACTTTACTTCATGTAGTCAGTTGATACCTTGAAATAACTTTTCTTTTTTTTTTGAGTTGGAGTCTTACTCTATCGCCCAGGCTGGAGTGTAGTAGCACACTCACGGCCACTCCAGCATCAACCTGCTGGACTCCAGCAATCCTTCCACCTCAGCCTTCCAAGTAGCCAGAACTATAGGTGCTTGCTACCACACGTGGCTAATTTTTGATTTATTGTAGAGACGGGGTCTCATCAAGTTACCCGGGCTGGTCTCAAACCCATGGGCTCGAGCAATCCACTCACCTCGGCTTCCCAAAGTGCTGGGATTACAGGCTGAGCCACCGAGCCCAGCCTGAAATAACTTTAACGTAACATTTCCCTCTATATTCTCAGGTGTAATGCTACTTTTTAGAATTGCTACACAAGGATGTATGTTTTTAAAAACTTCATGCCTACCCACAGCTAATTTCTCTGTTGTTGACCACATATATCATGGAAACATAGGAACAAAATTGTGTAGCTGTATTATTTTAGGCTGATTTACAGTTTTCCTGTCCTTGTTTTATTTCCTGATTTTAATATAATATTGTAAAATTGTTCTGGCAGACTTTGACACTGGCTCTAGCCTCTGAGAATCCTGTATGTTTGGTCCTGAGAAATCAGCTTTAGAAGGTCCTTTCACTTTTGGGATAGCCATGGATCTCCCACAAGTACTGTTGCTGGCAGTCAGGACTAAACAGTTCTATCTGCAGTTATATAGCTGCAGTCACTGAACGTTCTCTATCTTCTAAAGAGGCAGCGTTTGCTACTTCTGATCTTTGGTTATCTGCCCTGTTGGAAATGAGAAGGAAGAGTGTACTAGTTTCTCATGGAAACCAAGTTGAAACTTCTGTTCCTATCCTGACCAGATATCTGCTTGTTACACACTCTAGTGTGTGGTGCTCCACAAGATAAAAAGTGTGTATTCATCTTCACAAATGGACTAGCACGGGGAGTCCAAGGGTCATCAGAGAAGTTTGGGTTGAGGGGTAGCATTTTAGTTATACTATTAAACTTGTGGAAAACTGTAAAGAAGGTTAGGATAAGTGGTAGGAGCAGTGGCTGTCACCAGAATGTTCAGACTTTAATTGTGTTCATGCCTGTGGTAGGGCCCAGGTGAGTCTAGATCAACCCTGCTAGGTAATTTTAAATTCTTGGTGAGGTAGGGCAGGGCTATTGTGGTTAGCCACAGATACTCTGGGGGTCTGATGGCTAACCAACTTTGCCCCATACTGAAGGATCTGTCTAATCTTCTGTAGTCTGCAAATTCTTGCTTTGTTCTTCATGTGGACTCTGGACTTTTAGCAGTTCAGTTTGAAGTGTTGTGAGCCTACTTGGTCATTTTGGCAGTTACTCTCATAGCATAGGCCTTTGGTTGTTCTTAAATTAGAATCATGGGAATTTTCTGTACCTTCTCTTGTTTCTTCTTGAAAGTAACTGAACCCTGGGTATTATACAGGATTTGCCATAGGAGATCAAGCAATTGGGCTATGGAGTATGCTGTCTTGCCCCTGGCAGTGACTAATGCTTCCTCTCCTTGTCAGGCAAGGAGAGAGATTGCACAATTTAGCACTGAGATCTAAAGGTATTGTAACCAAGTCTCCCAGTTTACCCTTCAACTTTGATACAGATCACCTAATTTCCTAAGGTCTAAGGACCCAACTGAAAATAACTGAAGTACACGTTAGATTCATGTTCACCCAAGTAAGATCAATTTGAGTAATCTCTGGTAATCTTGAGTAATTTCTGCCATGCTCTTTGCCCTTGTGGGCAGGAGCCTGAGTTGCTAGGTGCCTATTGGGTTTGCCCCAGGTGTGCGTTCTTTTTAAATGATTTAACACGTTAGTCCCTTGGCTTGTGCCCAATTCTGAGAGTATTATTACAGGGAGATTTGATTTTTCTGTTGGGGAAGAAAGCCCTGAACTTTCTGCCGTCCCTCCACATATAGTCTTCCTAGAGAACTGGAAGTTCAATTTGGCCCACTGAGAGTATTGCATTTATGTGCCCAGAAAAAATGACTTGAGTCAACTGCCACACTCCAAAAGAAGATGAAGGACAGCAGTGGGAAAATGCCATTTAAAAAAAGCCTGGGACGATCTTTGACAAATAGCTAGTGCTTGTGTTCCTCCTGCCTGTCTGCTTTGATCTCTCTAGGAAAGGGCAAGTTGTATAGTAATTTCCTTGAGGATGCATGGAATGTTGGAGAGACATTTAACTGCCCCGAAAGATGTTAGAGGGGGGAAACACAGTAATTTACTACAAAAAGTGAAGACTCAGGAAGGTAGTTTGAACTCAAACAGAATACTTCTTCACTAAAGAAAATCTTTTTATATATATATATATTCACAATCTTTTCTTCCATTTTGTACAGGTTATTAACTGCTGACAAGAAATTCACATCTCATAAATAATGCTTAAGAGTCATTGCTATATAAATTGAATGTGTTATGAATTGTGATGGGCCTTTTTGTAGCATTCAATGCCTGGAGCAGGAAGAACAGAGGATGTCATTTTCATTAATTTCTAATGAGGTGCCAATTAAAGGCAGGGAGGATGCTCCAAAAGGAAGAGTGGCCAAGCTCCCCTGAATCCTCCCCCTGGGGGCTGTCATCCAAACACTGCCAGCGAAGCCTTCTCTAAAAATTCCATTAAATTACAGTCGCATCGACAGCATACACAGACACATTCAGCTTCCCTTTGATCTTCAAAAGAGCAATTTGTAAGGCGAGTTCTGAGCCTTCTCACGTTGGGAACAGCTAGAGGTGATAGGAATTGTTAATTGCCAAGACTCTCCATGGGCTTTCAATAAGGAGGTGAATTTTGAAGAGAAATTCTCCTCTGCCTTGCTGTGACTAGATAACCTTTAAATCAACAATACTAGAGTAACACCCTTTTCCTGTAAAATCTTTCAGAGTGCCAATTAGAAAAGGCATGTGGCAGCAAGGCTGAGATGATATCCTGCATCCTAGAGCATCTTCAACAGTTTAACTTCTCAAGATGGAAAACAATTGCATAAAAATGAATTTATTTGTTTCATTTTCTACTCACTAGGCAAATTGATCAGCTAATTTTCATTGCAGGAGTCTTGTCTCCTGAAATGCCATCTAGAGGATGTTCTTCTGAAATCTGGCCATCTTCACCAAATCTGGGCCACATCACAGCCACGTGAATGCTGTCTTTTCTAAGCAGATCGTGTGTGATACACACAGCTTGACTTTTTTCACTGTGCACTGCTTGCCAGAACCACAGAATTAATTTTTGAGTGCTAGTCTGAGAGCTTGCATAAGTTTTTGCATGTTTTCATTTGATGGTGACTTTACAAATTGTAAGTGGATATGCTCCCTTTGGGGACAGTAGAGCTTTTACTAACCTCCTGAGTAATCTGGCATCCTTTATTTTCAAAATAAGTTTTCTGTTCACTTTAGAAACCCAAAGTGATGCATTAGCTGGGTTCCCTGGGGTAGTTTATCATCTCCAAGTGCCTCAGTGGTCATTTCTGCCTTATCATTCACTGTATAACCAGATTCAGCAAGCACTTTTGAAATGTGACTATGTGCAAAGCATTTTCTTAGGTTGTTGGTGGTTTTTTTGAGTTGGAGTCTCACTCTGTCACCCAGGCTAGAATGCAGTAGCGTGTTCACAGCCACTGCAGCCTTGACCTGCTGGGCTCAGGCGATCCTTCTGCCTCAGCCTTCCAGCTGTATGCTACAATGCCCGGCTAATTTTTTGGTTTATTGTAGAGACGAGGTCTCGCCATGTTGTTCAGGCTGATCTCAAACCCCTGAGTTCAGGCAATTCTCTCGCCTCCACCTCCCAAAGAGTTGGTACTACAGGTGTGAACTACTATGCCCGGCTTGTCAGGTTTTGTGGGGCATATAGGAGTTAGAAATACAGAATCTAGGCCCTCATAACTCTAGGTCAGTAGCTTCAAACTTGAGTGGGCATTAAAATTCACCTGGAAGGTATGTTAAAACAGATTGCTGGTACCCACCCCCAGAGGTTCTGATTCAATAGAACAAGTTTCCAGGTGACACTCTAAGCAGTTCTCAGTCCTAGGAAGCTTTAAAAAAAAAAAAAAAAGAATGGGGCAACTCTCTTGGGTTCCCTTCCACTCTGGGAGCCTTTTTGTTCTCTCAATAAATCCTGTTATCGAAAGAAAAAAAAAAAGAATAACTGGGTCCTACTCCAAACAATTGTCAGAAAAAGTCCCCAGGTATTGTTTTCAACTTTTTATTTGGAAATAAATATGTTTTCTGTCCCATTTGAGAGTAAGTTGTAAACCTTATGGCCCTTTACCCTTATAAAGTTCAGTGGATGTTTCCTAAGAATATATTATTCTAAATAACCACAGCACAGTCATCAGTTTCAGCAAACTGATACTGATATGATACATTCATCAAATCCAGTTTGTATTTCAGTTTTGCCAGTTAGTCCTGTAATGTCCTTTATAAAAGAATTTTTTTACCCTCCAATATAGGATCCAGTTCATGATCATGTGTTGCATTTAGTTGTCACATCTCTTTAGACTCTTTTTATCTGGAACATTTTCACTTTCTGTTTTTTATAATATTGACATTTTTAAAAAAGAATATGGCCCTCTATCTACCCCCTGCCTTTTTGGTAATAGAATACTCCTTATTTGTTGCACAAAGTCTGATGTTTCTTCATCATTTGACTTAGATTGTGTATTCCTAGCTAGAATACTACATAAGTAATAATATATCCTTCTCAAAGAAGCACAGATGTCTTTCAGGCCCTCATTGCCAATGTTAATTTGATTTCACCCACCCAGTCAAAGTGTTGTCTAATTTTTCCACTATATAGTTATTATTTTTCCCCTTGCACCTAATAAACAATCTGTGGAAAGATACCTTAAGACCAAGTAAATGCTTTGTCATCAAAAATTTCTCCTAGATTTTGTATCCATTGATAATTTTTACCAAAACTAGTCTATACTCTGATGGTTGCAAAATGCTAGTTTGCTAACTTTAGCACTTCTTCTGCATTTACCATTTGGCACCAACATTCTTCTGTAAGTAATACCTCCTCCTCTCCCCATGTATTTGCCATTGGTATGGACTCATGGGCTCTTGTCTTTTTTAGTCATTTATGATTTATTACCATACAGTCAACCCTTGGTGTTTGCATGGTATTGGCTTCAGGAAGCCCCCTCAGATATCAAAATCCAAGGATGCTCAAGTTCCTGATGTAAAATGGCAGTGTTTGCATATAAACTATGCATATCCTCTCATATACTTTAAGTCCTCTCTAGATTACTTATAATATCTAATACACTGCAAATGCTATGTAAATTGTTAGTTATACTGCACTGTTTAAGAAATAATGAAAAGAGTCATTATATGTTAGTACAGATGCAACTGTCATAGACCTCACTACATTTTTGATCTGCGGTTGTTGAAGACAGAACCCATGGATATGGAAGTCTGACTGTACTTAATTATTTTGGTGTTCAAATTGTCCTGGATTTGGCCAGTAGAAGTTCCTTCAAGCTGGCTCCTGTGCTTTTGTGTCATGCTTACTGTCATTTTTTGGGCATGTGCTTCTTTGGCATAAGGATGTATTTCAGATACATTTTTTTTTTTAAGTCAGGATCTCACTGTGTTGCCCAGACTGGAGTGCAGGTGATCCTTCAACCTCAGTCTTCTGAATAGCTGGGACTACAGACACATGCCACCATACCTGGCTCATTTTTTATTTTTTTGGTAGAGGCAAGGTCTCTCTATGTTGCCCAGGCTGCTCTCAAACTCCTGGGCTCAGGAAGTCTGCCGTCCTTGGACTCCCAAAGAGCTGGGATTACAAGGCATTAGCCGCTGTGCCCAGCCATGCTCTAGATACATCTTGTACTTACCTTTCTCCAATCCTGGAATCAGATACTTGCCCGGATCCCCAAGATGATTTTTTTTTTTTTTTTGAGTTGGAGTCTTACTCTGTTGCCCAGACTGGAGTGCAGTGGCCGCTCCCGGCCACCACAGCCTCGACCTGCTGGGCTCCGGCGATCCTTCCGCCTCAGCCTTCCAAGTAGCTGGAACTACAGGTGTGCGCTACCACACCCGGCTAATTTTGGATTTATTGTAGAGATGAAGTCTCACCAAGTTGCCCAGGCGGGTCTCGAACCCGTGGACTCAGGCAATCCCCAAGATGATTTTAATGTACATTCATGTAGGGATTTGGTGGGTCTGAGAGGAAGGCAGTCATAGACATATGGTAACTGGTACCTGGAACAGCCTACCATGAGCATTTACCAAGACCTAAGTCATGTGTTATAGAGATATGGAGAGCAAAAGATTAATTCCAACTAGAAGACTGAACAGGATTCTACAGTTGAGGATTTAAAGGAAGAGTGGACTCAGATGTGGGCAAAGAGGGAATCCTTGCCCTAGTTGATGTTCTGGAGATGACCTCTGTGAGCTGGATGCAGCCTTGGAGTTAGTGAGGAAAGACTGTTAGGAAGGAAGAAAATGGACTCCAGATTCTAGGCTGAGGAATTTAGATGTTGGTTTATAGTGAAGCCATTAGTGGCTTCAGATGTGTTTGACATTATCTAATCTGACTTTTTAAAAAAATTTTCAGCATTCAGGAAAGCCAAGGAGGCTGTTGAATCTTTTTAGGGGAATGATCTGGGAAGAATGTGAACTGATTAAGTGAAAAGGAATGTGCATGTGTCACAGCTGTCGCTGCCACTACAGGTGCTGCAAGGTGAACAAATAGTGATAGCCTAAGGTCCAGAGTGGGGCAGGGGGCTGCAGTGATTATGAAGTCGGTTAGGGACATGAAATTACCAGGCTGATTCATTTCACTAGCATCAAAATTCAGCCCACATGTCTGTGTCTTTATTTTAATTCTCATCCAAGTGTGAACCTATCCAGGAACATTTGGCATTCTGTCCTGTGTCTCTGAAAGAAAGTGAGACAATATGTTCTTCTAAAAAGCCTTATTCTGTTTAACAAAGTTCTAGCCTAGATCCATCAGAAAATCCTGCTATGGCAGGGAAACAACCTGAGATCAAACCAAAACTGATTTGGATGGTTAAGCATTATTATTACTGCCATTGAGTGGAGAGTCCATGCTGTGCCATGTGTTACACAGAGAGAACGTGGTCAAACAAAATATCCCAGCCCTTTAGGAATTCCCATCTTTATGTTAAGACTGCTGATGAAAGACTGATGCTTCTCCAGTACTCCTAAAACAGCACCTGGAGTGTATAGTTATCTGTGGCTCAAGAGAAGGTGGTGTCCTGTCCACTTTCCCAAAGAAAAGAAAAGAAAACTTTTGATGGGAATTATTGTATCTATGAAAGCTAAAGGTAACTGGAAATCTTGAGACAAATACGGATAAAATTTTCTCCCTTTGCTCTTCTCTTCCTTTCCAATCTATATATACCTTTATTTCTCTCATTATTCTCTTACCCAAACACAAATTATGCTATCTGTATTCCCCATTTCATCTTTAATGTACAAGCGTTCTAGTCTAAAACCAAATAGATTAGTCCCTCTGTAAATTGCAAGTTGCGGTGTTAGAGCAAAATAAATCAAACTTTCTGCTAAACATGAACTCCATGTATTTAGCCTATTAGTGCAGCACGGTCCCAGAGATCCAGCCTACCATATGTCCTTTGACAGAACTGTAGAGAGAGATAAAAAACATAAAGAGCTTCCCCTCCCTAAGCAAAGGAGCATCAAAGGCTAAACTCTTCTTATAAGAAGAGGTGTATAGGGCATGTCTTGCTTCTGCTGCCTGTGTCATATCCCCACCCTACTGACAGGAGATGCTTGTCTCATGATGTAAAATAGTTTCCACATAGTTTTCATCTTTTTAGAAGACTGCAGCTACTTTTGTAGTCTGATCTTAGCAGCAATAACAGCACACTAGTAATTCTGTCAGAGCTTATTTGGATAGGTTATCCTGTTTAGAATACTTTTTTATGGGGGATAAACTGGATTATTGTAAGAGAAAATGAATTATTGATGTCTTTTATTTTAGTTCAATAGTAAATAGTTTTAATTATTTATTTAGCAAGGTGTTCTTAAACAGCTTCTGAGATGTAATTTACATGCCACAAAATTCACCCATTTTACAGTTGAATGAGTTTTAGTGAATTTATGTAAGTTGAGCAGCCATCACCCAATTTGATTTTTGAATATATCCATCATCCCAGAAAGTGCCCTCATGCCCCTTTCCAGTCAATCCCTATTCTCTCCCACCCTAGTCCCTGGCAACTACTGATCTGCTTTCTGTTGCTGTAGTTGTGTCTTTTCTGGAATTTTAATAGAGTCATAAAATATATAGTCTTGTGTCTATATAGCATTTGTTTTTGAGATTCATCCATGTTATGAGTCAGTAGTAGTTCATTTGTCTCGAATGCTAAGTAGTATGTCATTGTATGGATTTACCACATGTCTGTCCTGCACCAGTTGAAAAACATTGGGATTGTTGTCAGTTTGGGGCTGTTATGAATAAAGCTGCTCTAAACATTGTTGCACAAGTCATGTGTGGACATATGTTTTAGATTCTCTTGGGTATATATGTACATGGGGGTGGAATTGCCTGGTTAAATGATAAGTGTTCAGTAGTTACTTATATATCTTCATTGTGAAGTCTTTTTACACTTAAAATATTTTACCCGTGTTTACAAAAGTTCACAGAATTGTCATCTTAACAATACCTCAACCCATAATATGTTGCTCCATTTATTGAGGTCTTATTTAATTTCTCAGCCACATTTTGTATTTTTCAGTGTATCTTTTGTTAAATTTATTCTTTTGTATTTTAGTTTTTGATATTATGAATGAAATTTCAAATTTTACTTTAGATTATTTTTGCTGCCACTTAAAGTACAGATTTTTTAATATGATCTTTTATACTGCAATCTTGCTAAATTTACATGTCAAATCTAGATTTCTTTTTTTTTTTTTTGAGTTGGAGTCTCACTCTGTCACTCAGACTAGAGTGCAGTGTCATACTCCCAGCCACCGCAGCCTCGACCTGCTGGGCTCCGGCAATCCTTCCGCCTCAGCCTTCCAAGAAGCTGAAACTCTAGGTGCGCACTACCATGCCTAATTTTTGATTTATTGTAGAGACGGGGGTCTCACCATGTTGCCCAGGTGGGTATCGAACTCGCGGGCTCAGGCAATCCACTTGCCTTGGCCTCCCAGATTGCTGGGATTACAGGCTGAGCCATCAAGCCCAGTCTACATCTAGATTTCTTAGGATTTTCTATATCCATGATCATGTCATCTGTAAATATAGGCAGTTTTATTCTTTTCCAATCTATATGTCTTTATTTCTTTTTCTTGCTTTTTTTGCACCTCTAGCATAATGCTGAACAGGAGAGTTGAGATATCCTAGCCTTTGTAGTTGTAGGTAGAACACATTGTATTTCATCAAAAGTAGGATTTAGCTGTAGGTTTTTCATTGTTGTTCCTCATGAATTGTAGCTGATGAATACATTTCTGGGGAAACATGGGAAATTTTCAGATTTATTAGCCAAAAACAGATGATTTAACCTATGATAGGCTACCGTGTTGCCTATAAAAGGTCAACAAAGCTGTGTTCTAAAGAGTTTTGCCATTCCATAGATTCATTTCTATTTTTAGATGAAGCATATTTCTTTTGTTCATAGTCATATGCCATGTGTCTGTCTACCTAGAGTGGGGAAAGCTTGCAACCTGAGTGGCCCTTTTACATTCAAACCAGTATCCTAGCAGATGCCCACGATGCTGTCCTGAGTTATCTCACTTCCCACACTGTGAGATGCTTGGAAATGCTTTGTTGAATGAAATACAAAATTAGAAAAATCTGTGGGTAGATCATAGACTAACATGCTACCAGGATTAAAAGCCTTAGCAGTTATTTAGTCCAAATGCATTTTTTTTTTTTTTTTTGAGTTGGAGTCTCGCTCCTGGCCACCGCAGCCTCAATCTGCTGGGCTCCGGTGATCCTTCCACCTCAGCCTTCCGAGTAGCCGGAATTACAGGCATGCCCTACCATGCCTGGCTGATTTTTTGATTTATTGTAGAGATGAGGTCTCGCTGCCCAGGCGGGTCTCGAACCCGCGGGCTCAGGCAATCCACTCACCTCAGCCTCCCAAAGGTGCGGGATTACAGGCTGAGCCACTGAGCCCGGCTCCAAATGCATTTTTTAAAATGTGATCACTCACCTCACATCACACCTGTGTGCTAAACAGTGGTATTTCGTGGAGCCTTAGATCTAATATCCAAGGCCTACTGAAGCGTTTCTGCCCAGTGCCCACTCTGGGCCTCCGTTTCCACTTCACTCACTGCACCTCCCAGCACATCTTGGTCAGTGTCTCTTCTGAGATACACATTTCTTTGCCTCTCCTCCTAATTCCAACACCTGACTCCCTTAATCTCTTCTTGGTTTAACCTCCGAAACCTTGCTCAGGACTTGGGAACCCTTGTATGGAGTTCTTGCAAGCGGCAAAATCACAGACAAATAAATAAATTATAGTAGGTAATATTTAGTCAAAATAGTGGAGTTTTAAAGAATGTTTTATTTTAAATTAATCAATTGCTCATAGAGTTTTACCAAAGAGATGTCCTTTTCAGGGCTTTTAACTTATAGTTAAAACTAATTTATGTTTATCACAATGTATGCAGATATCTGCTGTTACCCTATTAGATTCTTATTAATTCCCTCCCAAGGAGTACTTCTAAAACATGTGGGCCTCAGCACAGCACATCAGTGTTCCTGGGTAGAGGGGATGCTTCTTTTTTAGAAAGCAAATATGCAGTTCTTTAGGTGATTTGAATGTACCACAAAGCTTGATAAACTGACTATCCAGCCTGTGTACTTAATAGGCTCTTTTTAAAAATTTTTTGTGTTGGAATCTCGCTCCGTCACCCAGGCTAGAGTGCAGTGACATGCTCACGGCCACCCCAGTGTCGACCTGCTGTGCTCTGGTGATCCTTCCACCTCAGCCTTCCAAATAGCTGGAACTACAGGTGTGCACTACCATGCCCACCTAATTTTTTGATTTATTGTAGAGACGAGGTCTCACCATGCTGCCTGAGCTAGTCTCAAACCCATGGGTTCAGGCAGTCCTCTCACCTCGGCCTCCCAAAGTGCTGAGATTACAGGCTTGAGCCACTGCACCTGGCCTACACTCATTTTTACAATGGGAAACACAAAAGTAATTTTCAGATGAAGCTGGGCACAGTGGCTCATGCCTGTACTCCCAGCACTTTAAGAGACTGAGGTGGGAGGATTGCTTGAACCGAGGAGTTTGGGACCAGCCAGGACAACATAGCAGCACCCTGTCTCTACAAAAAAATAAGTTAAGCCGGGCTCGGTGGCTCAGCCTGTAATCCCGTGCTTTGGGAGGCTGAGGTGAGTGGATTGCCTGAGCCCCCCGG
>NW_007252943.1:1565642-1577218 GCF_000164805.1 Carlito syrichta
GCCCGCGGGTTCGAGACCCGCCTGGGCAACTTGGTGAGACCTCATCTCTACAATAAATAAAAAAACTAGCCTCGGCCGTGGCCATCTTGGCCGCCCGCGGGCTTGTGTTCTCTGCCTGTTGCTCCACACACTGCCTTGACACCCAAGGGACAGGCCTGAAGGCGTGAGGGTTGCGAGCATCACCGCCTGCGAGGCCGGCCGGGGGTCGTGGCATCCAGGTCCATGCCCCACTCACCCGCAGAGTCCGATGGTGGCGGCCCCACCGGGGGACCCGGCTCCGGGAAGTGTGACCTTTGAAGATGTGGCTATGTACTTCTCCTGGGAGGAATGGTATCTCCTTGATGAGGCTCAGAAACACCTGTACTTCAATGTGCTACTGGAGAACCTTGCAATTACATCCTCCCTGGATTGTTGGCATGGAGTAGAGCTTGAGGGGGCACCTGCTGAACAGAGCATTTCTGCAAAAGGAGTGTCACAGAGATGAGGTCTTACCAAGTTGCCCAGGCTGGTCTCGAACCCACAGGCTCAGGATTTGATACTATTTTTGTGGAGGCCTGGTGCATCTACTATATTGAGTTTGGTGTGTTTTTTTCTTTTTTCCTAATTGGAGTCTCACTCCGTCACCCAGGCTGCAGTACAGTGGCACCCTCAGGGCCACCCTAGCGTCCACCTGCTGGGCTCCAGCAATCCTTCCACCTCAGCCTTCCAAGTAGCCGGGACTACTAGTGTGCGCTACCATACCCGGTAAATTTTTGATTTATTGTAGAGATGAGGTATCACCAATTTGCCTGGGCTTGTCTTGAACCTGCGGGCTTAGGCGATCCACTCACCTCGGCTTCCCAAAGTGCTGGGATTACAGGCTGAGATACTGAGCCCTGCCCAGTGTGTTTTTTCCCAACATCCTGCCTCAGCCTTCCAAAGTGCTAGGATTACAGGCATGAGCCACTTAATAGCTTAGGCGACTTTCTTATATCCTGCTCTGGCCCTTGGCACTTACCTACGCTTTGGACCTTACCAGCCAAGCAAGAAAGGAAATGGCTTCCTGGCTAATATGAAGCGCTCTCGACGCCTAGACAGTTTCACCAGCAGCCGGCCTATAAACTGTTGCCTATAAACGGTGCAGTGTCTTGCTTACCAGGACTTAGAGTTTGACCTTTTTTCTCCACCCATTAACTACCCTTCTTAATAAACTGCTTTTTAATGTGGAAAAAAAAAAGTTGCCGGGCGTCGTTGCGCACGCCTGTAGTTCCAGCTACTTGGAGGGCTGAGGTGGAAGAATTGCCGGAGCCCAGCAGGTCGAGGTTGTGGTGGCCAGAAGCGGCCACTGCACTCCAGTCTGGGCAACAGAATAAGACTCCAACTCAAAAAAAAAAAAAAAAAAAAAAATTATCCAGGCGTGATGGTGCGTGCCTGTAAACCCAGTTACACAGTGAGTTGAGACAGAAGGATTGCCTGAGCCCAGAAGGTCGAGGCTGTGGTGAGCTGTGATCATGCCACTGCACTTCAGTCTGGGTGGCAGAGTGAGATTCCAACTCAAGAAAAGAAAATTTTTTGTTGTTTTTCAAATGAGTAGGACTCACAGCAGTAGGTTATGTCAGTTCCAGTCCACTCCATTCTCTTTCACTTAGAAATTCACACCTCATGCATGTTTAACACATGCCTTCCTCCCACTGGTCTCCTCTTCCCTGCTAGACTCTAAAATCCTCAGGGGGCAGAAGCACATGTTGTTCTGTAGCTTTCCATAGCCCCTGTTGGAGTATGTGGCCTCACAAGAAAACATTAAAAATTAAAGTGAGTTTACTGTTCATCATTTAGGGAAAAGCCCTTTTGGAACAGTGTTTGAGGACAGGCCCTACCACAGGTCAGTGAAGGAATTTCTGGGCCAGTCCCCATGTAAAATCTTTTTTTTTTTTTTGAGTTGGAGTCTCACTTTGTTGCCCAGGCTGAAGTGCAGTGGCATACTCACAAGGCAACCCAACGTCAACCTGCTGGACTCTGCTGATCCTTCTGCCTCAGCCTTCCAAGTAGCCAGGACTACAGGTATGCGCAACCATGCCTGGCTAATTTTTTATTTGTTGTAGAGACGTCTCACCAAGTTGTCTAGTCTAGTCTTGAACCCACCAACTCAGTGTCTTGAATTTTTGTTGGTGGAGAGAAAAAAATCAGACAAGACATATTTAGTACCAGATACGCTGATTTAATGAGATGGGTTGGGCACAGTGGTTCATGCCTGTAATCCCAGCACTTTGGGAGGTCAAGGTGGGAGGATTACTTGAGCCCAGGAGCTCAAGACCACCCAAAGCAACATAACAAGACTTAATCTCTACAAACAACAACAACAACAACAATGGACACAGTGGCTCACACCTGTAATCCCAGCACTTTGGGAAATGGAGGTGGGAAGATTGCCTAAACCCAGGTGTTCGAGACCAGTCTGGGCAATTTGATGAGACCTTATCTCTACATTAAATAAAAAAGATTAGCTGGGTGTGGTGGCATGCACCTGTGGTTTCCAGCTACTTGGAAGGCTCAGGCAAAAGGACTGAGCCCCGCATGTCAAGGCTGCAGCATCTATGAGCTTGCCACTGCACTCCAGCCTGAGCAACAGAGTGAGACTCAAAAACAACAACAACAAAAAGATGTGCTTTATTTGACTAAAATTATTTAGTATGCTTATAGATTTAGTTAAACATTCATTTTTAGGTTAGGGTGTATTTGTAAAACCTGTTTCTTCTTAGATGTGAATAAGATGGTGTCTGTAACCAAACTAGTCTCTCATTTTTGCCTAACAAATCATCCACTGTTTGGCATGAAATCCAAGCATTTCAGGGACCTTAGAAGTCATCCATCTGGTGCCAATCCAGCCCTCTGAATGGATGCAGAAACCAGCAGTGCCCTGGCAGATAACCTAGCCACTGTGTCCATCTCTAGCATGGAAGGAGAATGGCATCTCCTATTGCTGACCACTTAGACTGACCAGGTACTTCCTCCACTGAGCTTAAACCACCCTTCTTATGGAACACATACTCATCCTCCTTACTCTGTCCTTCAGAGAAGCCTATCACAAGCTCTCTTCCTCTTTTTTAAGCCTTTTCTTCACATATTTGTGCATAGAGGCATACGCTTTCCAGCAGCCCAGTAGCAATTTCATTCACATTCACCAAAGAACAGGTATTTTGAGCATCAAGAATAGGGTCAGGAATAGGAATGCTCAGTATTTTTTTTCCACAGTTTTCCTCACCAGAGGCCCTCACAAAATCTGGTGTCTTTTAAAATAAAATTCTTTATCTGGTGATTTCCTCCTGAGATAGCTCAAAAGTCTCTGTGGAATCTGTGATTGCCTTATGTTTGTGATCAATTTCTCAGAGCATACTGAAATTGCCTGTCTACATGTCTGTCCTCCCTCGCTGCAGGGCAGGGACCATATCTTACTCTTCTGTAGTTCTCAGATTTTATTGCAGTACCTAGTCAACATTTGAATGGACTGTGAAAACCCTGCATTTTGGCAGTTGAGATCCTCTGGTTGAAGCAAAAAGAATATCTTTATTGAGCACCTACTATATAATAGGAGCCTACATTTGCATTATATCATTTGACCCTTATGAAAGCACTTTGGACAAATGGTACTTCCAATATTACGGAGGTGAAAACTCAAACTTTGAAGTTAAGTAACTCAGAAATACAAAGAAAGCATCTGGGATTTGAGAATCAATTCCACTGCTTTCTCATGTCCCCACTGACCCACGAGGTACCCTAAACAGTGAGGAGATGACTACAGTATGCACTGTCCATATTTTCAACCATGTTGAATTTGGCCATTCCTTAACCACTTCCCTGTTTCAGAGATGCTTTTTGTTGAATGTTGAGTGGTAAAAAACGTACATGCCCAACTGTGTGAGAGTCACCTGAGATGGTGTTAATGAGTCAGCTGTGCACTGCTGCTGTGTCCTATATGCCACTTGTTAACCATATCTAGGTAAGATGCTTCTGTAAAACTAGGTCCACAGTGTGGCCACCTTTTGTCTCCCATTACCCCTGGGTACTATGAGACACAATAGCACTTAATTCTTATTGACATGTACATCCTGTTTTCTCCTGAGTGCTAATTCATGTCCTCATATTCCTTGAAATGTTACCTTCTCCAGGATACCTTATGCAGTTGACTTCACCTTGGTGCTCCCGGTTTATTACACATGACTGAATTGTATTGATTTTATTTGCAGTTGATTTCTTGCTTTGCTCCTTGTGACCTTCAGCCGTTTTCCTCTCCGTGTGTCTCCAGCTATCTTTAAAGGCAGGAACTAGTGACTTCTTTTTGTTTCCCTTGTCCTCCACCCATCCCCTAGAATAGAGCTCTGTAAACAGCACACGTGACCAATAAATACTTTTGGCTCCTTGAGCTTGATAGCTTCTTTCCCTTGTTGGACTGACAGCCCAATGCTGGAGCCTGAATCCTTTATTTATTAGATGAGATTTCTACAGCACCTTTTATCTGAGAAGATCAATATCAATGAAGTTTGTTTATGCCTCTGGAAAGTGCTTTTACCTAAGTAGACCAAGATCCTGATAAGATCACATGATAACCCATACTCCTCAACTGTTGGGGCCTGGAGACTCAGACTCAAAGTCTTGCCACTTCACATTTTACTATCTTGTCGCCAGCAACAAGCCTGAATAAGATTTTGTGACAACATAAACTCTGTGGTGTTGGTCAGTACTATAGCCAGTATCACAAAAAGAGAATTTTCATTTGGAGAGCACTGCCATCTCTTGGAAGACAGGCATGCAAAAAGCTGCCTTAGAGGTCAGTGTGTCTGTCTGGGAACCAGGTGCCCATGGATGCAGTATTCACATAGTGCCTGGTGTCAGGAACACTAGAACTGTTCAGTCTCTGAGACTGAAGGCTATGCTGCAGGGAGCTAGATCTCTGGGACAGGACCTACGAGGAGCATGGAAGGTGGTGCATTCCTAAATACTCAAAAGGAACAAGCCCTGGATAGACTGAAAATAAGTGGCCAAGATGGCAATCTACTGACTGGTGGGAATAGGAGCCAACACACTTTGGATAGTTGAGACTGGCCTTGAAATACTGGAGCAAAGTCTAGAGGAAAAAACGGAAAGGGTAGATGTTTACTAAATTGGAGCAGCTGGCTTCTCAAAGAAGTTGCTTACCTTTCCACATCGCCTTGTTTGTGCAGGCATTGCTCCCTCTCTAGTCAGGGCTGGGCAGAGTTCAGGAGCAGGTGAACACACCTCCCATGAACATTGTAGACAGATGAGAGGTGACTGGTGTGGATACTTGCCAGCATTGCCAAACTTGGCCCGCCCTTGAGCCTGCAGTCCTGAAGATGCCTCCACCTCAGTTCGTGTGAAGGGACCAATAGCTCCTAAGGCACCTTGAGAAATAAAAAAGTAAAGGGGAGTCAAGGTGTTGAAGAGAGAGAAGATGGGAACTAAGTAGAGCAGGACTAGATTCGTAAGGAAACAGAGAGGGGCAGAAATGAGGGTATGGCGGTGGGTGTGCGAAATCCACTGACACTGACCCAAGGGTGGCATTTGGCTGCAATTGACAGCCCCTGAGCCAGGGAAGTGGCCACTCCTTGTTCCCTCCTGAGATTTGAAGGGTGTTCTCTTTCTTTGTTGTCTCCTGTGGAGTTGAGAACTAGAGCCACCTGTACTGTCTAGTGCAGTGCTGTACCTCAACACAGTGCCAGAGAATTAGTAGAAAGGAGAGGATGATGGGAAGTGCCCCTCTTTACTTTAGGTATGTCTTTGTACGTGATCACAGGCCTCACCACCTGGTGCACATGCTGAAGTGTCTAGTGCCTGACTGGGTACCCACAAGGCAGATGGCATAGGCCAGTGGGGACAATTATCTTTCCCACTTTGCATGATCTGAGCAAGCCTGCCTCATCTACTCCAATGTCGCCTTCCGAAAAGCCCTTTGGGACTACAGGGGAGCTAGGGATAAGTGTTTCCCGTGATGATGTTAGATTTCTGTTAAGTATTAGTCAAGATGTTTGCTTTTGCCGCCTGGATGATCGGTGGTTCTAAGCTGTAGGGTGGGAGGTGGCAGACAGTGGCTACTCCTGCAGGTTCAAGAGACAACCACTCAGCCTATCTGTGCCTCGAGGAGCCTGGCAGACCTCTCCCTCACTGGCTGTAGAGACACATGCTGTGCACAGCAGGCCCCTGCTCTCCATACCACACGTTCTTCTCTCTTGAACCGCATCAGCCCAGTAGCCCACTGGGAGATTGCAGTGATGAGTCAGTACACAGTGTGTTTTGTGTGTCCTTGTGATTAATATACAAGATGACATGCTCTCCTAAGCTTTGCCGTCATGTTCCAGATTTATGCAGGGGAGGGGTGGGTGGGTGGGATCCAGACTTACGAGTTAAAGAGCCAGGTTTGTGTTAATACTCTTGTATCAATTAAATTGCTTTTCCCAGGATTAATTTTCCATGAAATCTGGAGCAACTTGCCAAAATACCAGGATAGAGTAGGAAAGAAATGTCAGTGGGAACTTGTGTGATTATGTTCAGTGCTTCACTGTCTTTACTCAGCTCATGTGTGACCATAAGCTGCAGCAAAGTTTTTATTCCTGGAGAGCATCTCATGCCATCTTGGACATTTCTAGGTTGCCTCTCACAGTGAGCTCAGCAAATATAGGCTCGTATTAATAATGGAAATAGAAGGTGTAATTAGAAAAGTAAACCTGCTGCTGAAAAAATGGGACACATCCACTGCACCTTTGTTTACCCAGGTCACTAGAAGTAGACTGTGTGATGGTGGTCTTCTCCCAGCATTGGGGGCGGGGCACATTGTTTTATTGCTAGAAGTAATTATCTTCATTTTTCATGAGTCAGATGTTGACTCAGATTATTTGTTTATTCATCTTTAATCTTTATTGAGTTCTAGAAGAAGAGTAGGGGATAAACTAACAAAGTCCCTGTCCTCTTGGTGCTTTTATTCTTTGGGTGACAGATGCAGTAAACGGGAACAGGTAAACAAGATAGTTTCTGATAGGAGTAGATGCTGTGATGTGACCAAATGCCAGAGGGAGGAGGGCAGGAAGGCACCAGTGGGATGGGGAGGCCAGCATCTGGAACTGAGAAACAACGGCTAGAAACAGCCAGCCCTTCAGAGTGCTGGGGAGGTGCCCTAGACAGAACAACAGAAGCGTGGAGGCAGGAGCAAACCTGGCATGTCTGAGGGGGGAAAAAGCTGACAGCGTAGCTGGAGCCCAGTGCAGGAGAAGCATGGAGAGGCAGCAGGGGGCTTGCGGGCCTCTGTGGAGTCTGAACGTCATTGTAAACATAGTGGGAAGGCTTGAAGGGCTTTTAACAAAGGAGTGACAATCTGATGTATAGTTTTAAAATAGTTTTCTGGGAGAGAAATAAAAACGCTGTGTATGCATAGACTCAGAAACTCAAAACAGGTAGTGGAGGTTGCCCAGCCTCTGAAGAGGGTAACTAAAAGAATGGAATGGTGGGGTACTTACTTCCTGCTGAATATTATTTTATATAGTTTGAATTTTCATTGTATTCATATTTTACCTTTTTAAACAGGAACTAACAAATATAAAACAAATACATCTCAGGGCATTTATTTTTAAAAAAGAAGAAAGAAAAAATCCAGAAATCCCTCTAACTGCCTTGAGAGGAAGGCTGGCAGCAGCAAAGGCAGAAACAGGCGATGCATCGCGGACTTTGGCAAGCACTGGTGGAGCCATTGGCCTCACTGCATTATGGCCTTGCTGCCCACCTTTGTGTTTTATTAGCATGCTAAGCTCATTTCTGCCACAGGAACTTTGCATGAGAATAAGAGATGCAGGGAAGGTTCAGGACATCATTTAGATCTAACAAGATGGCTAATAAGGTCAGTGTGTGGAGTGAGGGAAAGAGAGGAATAAGGATTTAAGGGGAAGGATTAATGAATGGAAAGAGAGGCTCAGGAGGCACTGGCCTTGAGATCCGACTTGGATGTGGATGAGATTACCTAAGGGAGAAAATATATGAAGAGAAAGTGCTAGTGGACTTTATTTTGGGGTGATTTTTAGGGAGCAGCAGTCAGTGAGATGGGGAAAAGATCAGGAGTGTGATATCACAGAAGATGAAAAAGTGTTCAGGAAATAGGGAAAAGTGGATAAGTATTGTTGAGGTTAAGGTGAGGATATGGGATTTGGCTTCTTGGGCTCTTCATTGGTCTTTGCTTGTCCCCTGTGGTTCAGAGAACATAGTTTCTTCAGAACTAACTTCTCTTTCATTTACTCAGCCAAAATATTTTGAGTGAACCAATGTGATAAATTACAGAAGCATGGTGCTTGATTTTATGAAATCTAGTTAAGGAGACAAGTTAAATGAAAAAGTTACACAAGTGACCCTAAAATCAGTGTGACCAGTGATGGAAGGAAAAGTCCAAGGTGCCTTGAAAGCACATCAGGGGCTCTAACCTAGTCTTGAGGGTCCAGGAAGGTCTTTCTGAGGAAGAATCATTGGGGCTGAGCCCTGAAAAGCAAGAATTTTGTCGAGAGGTCAGCATGTCTGGAACACAGAGTGGGGATGGGGGTGGGGTGAGTGATGAAGTGAGTGGCACAAGAGGTGTGAAAGCAGCAGCCAGGGACAAGATCTTGCTGCCACAGTAAGGATTTTCTTGTAACCAGCAGGGAGCCATTGAGAAAAGGAGTGTGGTGATCACAGCTGGCTGCTGTGAGAAAGATTTGATGTGCGGCAACAACCTGAAGGAGGCCATGGCAGCAGCCTTGGCAAAAACGATACTGGTGGTTTTGACTAGGTGGTACAGCAGAGATGGGAGGAAGAGAATGGATTTGATTTTTGATAATAGGACCCACAGTACTGGGTAATTGAATGTGGTGAGTCAGGAGGATGTCAGTGATGAATCCAGCTTGTGACATGAGCAATTGGCTGCATGGTGGTCTGTTCTCAGAATGGAGGCACCGAAGAAGTAGTAGCCCGTGTCTTATTTTAGACATCCCAAGTCTGAGACAGCCAAGATACCAAGAAGACAATTGAATATAGAGACATGGAGCTCCAAAGAGAGGTCTGGGGCAGAGACGTACATTCCAGAATTGTTAGCAGATATAGTTAGAATCTTAACCTTGGAGGACAGTGTAGGGTGAGACAAAAAGAGGCTCCAGCACTGAGTAATACTTCACTCAGTACTTCACTCAGTACTTTACTCAGGCTCCAGCACTGAGTAATACTTCACTCAGCACTGAGTAATATTTCAAGGACATGAGAAGTTACCGGAGAATGAGAAGGAAAACGAGGTAAGCAGGTATCATAGAGCCCACAGGAGCAGTCATCTGTTCTAGATGCTGTGAGAGCTGAAGGGGGCCACTGGATTTAGCAATTTTCAGGGTCTATTCAAGGGGTGTTTTTCACACCTAGATTGCAGCCATTTGGTGAAACCCTCAAATCTGAGCCCCCCCACCCCCGGCACAGCTGCCCCTCAAGGAAAATGGAACCAGGCTCTGGGGTTAGCGCCTTCCACACAGGAGGTTTGTAGAATCCTTCAGCAGGAGTGGCACTGTAATCTGTAGCCTAGCTTCACATTTGAATTCATGTCTCCAGAAAGCATTCTTTTGCCACTGAATAAGCCTCTTCTTCTCCTGGAAAGGTGTGTTTAAATAAACTAACTTTAAACATGGAGAATCAAGAAGTCAACTCACTCCCTCCCATGCACACAGTTATAAAAGTGGACAGCAGACACAGTGGGACTTGTGGCTTTAAAGCTCAGATTTTGTAAAAAACAGAGATGAGCATGGTTGTACTCTTAAGCTCCTCAGACTGACCTTTCTGAGCTATTGTGGTAAAAACAAGAAGCATGTAGAGAGACTTCATTCTTAAAAGAAGCACATAAAACAATTGCACATGATTCTGGCACAGTTTGGATGGAAACATAGATTGTTTGCAGAGTGTCTACAGCCTGTTCCTTTCTCTTGCTCTTCCTTTCACTACGGCTCCCAGCCTGACAGTCTCAGGGAAATAGACATGAGGCTTTTCAACAAATGGTCAGGACGTGACTGAACTAGGAAACACATGCTCTGCCTCTGCTTGTCAGAGAGGCTTGCCAATTCTCAACTGTACCTGTGTAGAAGCCTCCCCCGAGCGGAGAGGCTGCTCTCTGCTGTCCTTGGAAAATTTCTGTGTCCCTTTCATGGTGCCCCTAACCACCAAGTGCTTTCCAGGCTACACTATGTAGTCTTCATATATTTAAATCAGATTTTTCTAAAATTTGCATATCTTCAGAAATTTTTACTGACCTTGTCACTTAGCATGCATTAAAGTTTGTAGAAACAGGTTTGTGGGGAGGAAGAGAGGAAACTTGTACATATCATATCAGGAAGATTTCTCAAAGGAGAGTGGAACCAGAGTCTAGGTGGACAGGTAAAAGCAGGTGGGGCAGGAAGAAAGCTGTATGGATGGATGAGGAAGAAACAGACATGGCAGACGGTGGGGTCAGGGCTGTGATGCCAGGCGTGTGAAGGAGGAGCAGGATGACCTTGCCTTGAAGAGGCCTCCAGAAACAGCCAGCCTTCTGTGAGTGTTCCTTGGGCATTACTTTCACTTAAGCCCATAATGACCCCAATTAAAAGCAGACACAGCTGAGGCTCTGAATGGTTAAATGACTTGCCCTCAGCCATCCAACTGTCAAAAAAGCAGTAGGGCTTGAACCTGAATCCAGTACATGAGGTCCCAAGCACACTCACCTTACTGGGTTATCCTGCAGGAGAACATGGAGTTCACCTGTCTAGGACTTGCCATGGCAGCAGGAGTAGGACTAAGCTGTTCTCTCCCAACTCCAGCCTGTCATCTCTACTCCCTATGACTCCAGCATATGGATTGAGAGGCCAGCAGAGAAAGATGGGGGGAAATATTCCTTTCTTCACCATGTATTGATCTGGAGAGAGAGGTGTGGCATTTATAGTCTGATGCCCCCTCGACTGCAGTGCTACTCCGACATTCTGTGACTTGGGTAAACTGGCTCTTGCCTGCAGTGATACCTTCAGGGAGGTCTAAACAGATCACAGCTTTCTGGTGAGCCCTGTGCCTGCAGCCTGGCAACTGAGTCACTCTCATGGCCAGGCTGTGTGTGGCCTTTTCTTGTCTCCACTGCAGCTTTGGAGCTGGTTTTGTAGTAGACTGCTCCATTTGAGAAGATAATCTTTTAAAGAATAAGGGAATGCTGAAAGAGAAGGCCATGCAAATCAGGAGCTGCTAAAAGGAGCATAAGGTTGCCCCAAACAAGTGTCTTACCAGCACAAACCTCTTCTCCTGTATAATTCTCTAGAGAGGTCTGGGTAGGTGGGCAGTCAGCAGCACTGGCACCTCTCAGGGGGTTTGGCCCCTGAAAACTGCCCCAGTTATCAAATGGTTGTTACCTGCTTTTAGCCACTGAAGTGAAATGATATTTGAAAGTGCAAGTCGTTCTTGTGGCAAAAACTGCCTTGAGCCTTTTTCTCTTAGTTGTTTTTTTTTTTGTTTTTTTGTTTTTTTGAGTTGGAGTCTCACTCTGTCGCCCAGACTGGAATGCAATGGCCGCTCCTGGCCAC